>NW_022262314.1:0-43225 GCF_002021735.2 Oncorhynchus kisutch | reverse complement strand
AAACCAGATGCACGGTTTCAATCACCAGGTGCACGGCTCTATTTCCTCCTCCAGCACTTGTCAAACAGTCCATAAAGCACCCAGGACGGCCCTGAGTGAAAGAGGGCCGTAGTAGGGTGCTCCTATAGCGGGCATTAAAATCAGAATGACCGTTAATGCATTTATGACCATATTTGGTTTTTGGGTTACCAGATGCACGGTTTCAATCACCAGGTGCACGGCTCTATTTCCTCCTCCAGCACTTGTCAAACAGTCCATAAAGCACCCAGGACGGCCCTGAGTGAAAGAGGGCCGTAGTAGGGTGCTCCTATAGCGGGCATTAAAATCAGAATGACCGTTAAATGCATTTATGACCATATTTGTGTTTTGGGTTACCGCTTGTATAGCAATCAGTATCCATCGTGAAATTTCAAAGTGTCCATAATGCACTCAGGTCGCCCCCGACAGAGAGAGGGCCGTAGTAGGGTGTTTCCATAGCGGGCATTAATATCAGAATGACCCTTAAATGCATTTAGGACCATATTTGAATTTTTGGGTTACCAGATGCACGTTTTCAATCACCAGGTGCACGGTTTCAATCACCAGGTGCACGGCTCTATCCTCCTCCAGCACTTGTCAAACAGTCCATAAAGCACCCAGGACGGCCCTGAGTGAAAGAGGGCCGTAGTAGGGTGCTCCTATAGCGGGCATTAAAATCAGAATGACCGTTAAATGCATTTATGACCATATTTGTGTTTTTGGTTACCAGATGCACGGTTTCAATCACCAGGTGCACGGCTCTATTTCCTCCTCCAGCACTTGTCAAACAGTCCATAAAGCACCCAGGACGGCCCTGAGTGAAAGAGGGCCGTAGTAGGGTGCTCCTATAGCGGGCATTAAAATCAGAATGACCGTTAAATGCATTTATGACCATATTGTGTTTTTGGGTTACCGCTTGTATAGCAATCAGTATCCATCGTGAAATTTCAAAGTGTCCATAATGCACTCAGGTCCCCCGACAGAGAGAGGGCCGTAGTAGGGTGTTTCCATAGCGGGCATTAATATCAGAATGACCCTTAAATGCATTTAGGACCATATTTGAATTTTGGGTTACCAGATGCACGTTTTCAATCACCAGGTGCACGGTTTCAATCACCAGGTGCACGGCTCTATTTCCTCCTCCAGCACTTGTCAAACAGTCCATAAAGCACCCAGGACGGCCTGAGTGAAAGAGGGCCGTAGTAGGGTGCTCCTATAGCGGGCATTAAAATCAGAATGACCGTTAAATGCATTTATGACCATATTTGTGTTTTTGGGTTACCAGATGCACGGTTTCAATCACCAGGTGCACGGCTCTATTTCCTCCTCCAGCACTTGTCAAACAGTCCATAAAGCACCCAGGACGGCCCTGAGTGAAAGAGGGCCGTAGTAGGGTGCTCCTATAGCGGGCATTAAAATCAGAATGACCGTTAAATGCATTTATGACCATATTTGTGTTTTGGGTTACAGATGCACGGTTTCAATCACCAGGTGCACGGCTCTATTTCCTCCTCCAGCACTTGTCAAACAGTCCATAAAGCACCCAGGACGGCCCTGAGTGAAAGAGGGCCGTAGTAGGGTGCTCCTATAGCGGGCATTAAAATCAGAATGACCGTTAAATGCATTTATGACCATATTTGTGTTTTTGGGTTACCGCTTGTATAGCAATCAGTATCCATCGTGAAATTTCAAAGTGTCCATAATGCACTCAGGTCGCCCCCGACGAGAGAGGGCCGTAGTAGGGTGTTCCATAGCGGGCATTAATATCAGAATGACCCTTAAATGCATTTAGGACCATATTTGAATTTTTGGGTTACCAGATGCACGTTTTCAATCACCAGGTGCACGGTTTCAATCCAGGTGCACGGCTCTATTCCTCCTCCAGCACTTGTCAAACAGTCCATAAAGCACCCAGGACGGCCCTGAGTGAAAGAGGGCCGTAGTAGGGTGCTCCTATAGCGGGCATTAAATCAGAATGACCGTTAAATGCATTTATGACCATATTTGTGTTTTTGGGTTACCAGATGCACGGTTTCAATCACCAGGTGCACGGCTCTATTTCCTCCTCCAGCACTTGTCAAACAGTCCATAAAGCACCCAGGACGGCCCTGAGTGAAAGAGGGCCGTAGTAGGGTGCTCCTATAGCGGGCATTAAAATCAGAATGACCGTTAAATGCATTTATGACCATATTTGTGTTTTTGGGTTACCAGATGCACGGTTTCAATCACCAGGTGCACGGCTCTATTTCCTCCTCCAGCACTTGTCAAACAGTCCATAAAGCACCCAGGACGGCCCTGAGTGAAAGAGGGCCGTAGTAGGGTGCTCCTATAGCGGGCATTAAAATCAGAATGACCGTTAAATGCATTTATGACCATATTTGTGTTTTTGGGTTACCGCTTGTATAGCAATCAGTATCCATCGTGAATTTCAAAGTGTCCATAATGCACTCAGGTCGCCCCCGACAGAGAGAGGGCCGTAGTAGGGTGTTCCATAGCGGGCATTAATATCAGAATGACCCTTAAATGCATTTAGGACCATATTTGAATTTTTGGGTTACCAGATGCACGTTTTCAATCACCAGGTGCACGGTTTCAATCACCAGGTGCACGGCTCTATTTCCTCCTCCAGCACTTGTCAAACAGTCCATAAAGCACCCAGGACGGCCCTGAGTGAAAGAGGGCCGTAGTAGGGTGCTCCTATAGCGGGCATTAAAATCAGAATGACCGTTAAATGCATTTATGACCATATTTGTGTTTTGGGTTACCAGATGCACGGTTTCAATCACCAGGTGCACGGCTCTATTTCCTCCTCCAGCACTTGTCAAACAGTCCATAAAGCACCCAGGACGGCCCTGAGTGAAAGAGGGCCGTAGTAGGGTGCTCCTATAGCGGGCATTAAAATCAGAATGACCGTTAAATGCATTTATGACCATATTTGTGTTTTTGGGTTACCAGATGCACGGTTTCAATCACCAGGTGCACGGCTCTATTTCCTCCTCCAGCACTTGTCAAACAGTCCATAAAGCACCAGGACGGCCCTGAGTGAAAGAGGGCCGTAGTAGGGTGCTCCTATAGCGGGCATTAAAATCAGAATGACCGTTAAATGCATTTATGACCATATTTGTGTTTTTGGGTTACCGCTTGTATAGCAATCAGTATCCATCGTGAAATTTCAAAGTGTCCATAATGCACTCAGGTCGCCCCCGACAGAGAGAGGGCCGTAGTAGGGTGTTTCCATAGCGGGCATTAATATCAGAATGACCCTTAAATGCATTTAGGACCATATTTGAATTTTTGGGTTACCAGATGCACGTTTTCAATCACCAGGTGCACGGTTTCAATCACCAGGTGCACGGCTCTATTTCCTCCTCCAGCACTTGTCAAACAGTCCATAAAGCACCCAGGACGGCCCTGAGTGAAAGAGGGCCGTAGTAGGGTGCTCCTATAGCGGGCATTAAAATCAGAATGACCGTTAAATGCATTTATGACCATATTTGTGTTTTTGGGTTACCAGATGCACGGTTTCAATCACCAGGTGCACGGCTCTATTTCCTCTCCAGCACTTGTCAAACAGTCCATAAAGCACCAGGACGGCCCTGAGTGAAAGAGGGCCGTAGTAGGTGTCCTATAGCGGGCATTAAAATCAGAATGACCGTTAAATGCATTTATGACCATATTTGTGTTTTTGGGTTACCAGATGCACGGTTTCAATCACCAGGTGCACGGCTCTATTTCCTCCTCCAGCACTTGTCAAACAGTCCATAAAGCACCCAGGACGGCCCTGAGTGAAAGAGGGCCGTAGTAGGGTGCTCCTATAGCGGGCATTAAAATCAGAATGACCGTTAAATGCATTTATGACCATATTTGTGTTTTTGGGTTACCGCTTGTATAGCAATCAGTATCCATCGTGAAATTTCAAAGTGTCCATAATGCACTCAGGTCGCCCCGACAGAGAGAGGGCCGTAGTAGGGTGTTTCCATAGCGGGCATTAATATCAGAATGACCCTTAAATGCATTTAGGACCATATTTGAATTTTTGGGTTACCAGATGCACGTTTTCAATCACCAGGTGCACGGTTTCAATCACCAGGTGCACGGCTCTATTTCCTCCTCCAGCACTTGTCAAACAGTCCATAAAGCACCCAGGACGGCCCTGAGTGAAAGAGGGCCGTAGTAGGGTGCTCCTATAGCGGGCATTAAAATCAGAATGACCGTTAAATGCATTTATGACCATATTTGTGTTTTTGGGTTACCAGATGCACGGTTTCAATCACCAGGTGCACGGCTCTATTTCCTCCTCCAGCACTTGTCAAACAGTCCATAAAGCACCCAGGACGGCCCTGAGTGAAAGAGGGCCGTAGTAGGGTGCTCCTATAGCGGGCATTAAAATCAGAATGACCGTTAAATGCATTTATGACCATATTTGTGTTTTGGGTTACCAGATGCACGGTTTCAATCACCAGGTGCACGGCTCTATTTCCTCCTCCAGCACTTGTCAAACAGTCCATAAAGCACCCAGGACGGCCCTGAGTGAAAGAGGGCCGTAGTAGGGTGCTCCTATAGCGGGCATTAAAATCAGAATGACCGTTAAATGCATTTATGACCATATTTGTGTTTTTGGGTTACCGCTTGTATAGCAATCAGTATCCATCGTGAA
Organism: Oncorhynchus kisutch; assembly: GCF_002021735.2. Classification (NCBI taxonomy): domain Eukaryota; kingdom Metazoa; phylum Chordata; class Actinopteri; order Salmoniformes; family Salmonidae; genus Oncorhynchus; species Oncorhynchus kisutch. The sequence continues at coordinate 38,550 of NW_022262314.1, read as the reverse complement.
ATTTCAAAGTGTCCATAATGCACTCAGGTCGCCCCCGACAGAGAGAGGGCCGTAGTAGGGTGTTTCCATAGCGGGCATTAATATCAGAATGACCCTTAAATGCATTTAGGACCATATTTGAATTTTGGGTTACCAGATGCACGTTTTCAATCACCAGGTGCACGGTTTCAATCACCAGGTGCACGGCTCTATTTCCTCCTCCAGCACTTGTCAAACAGTCCATAAAGCACCCAGGACGGCCCTGAGTGAAAGAGGGCCGTAGTAGGGTGCTCCTATAGCGGGCATTAAAATCAGAATGACCGTTAAATGCATTTATGACCATATTTGTGTTTTGGGTTACCAGATGCACGGTTTCAATCACCAGGTGCACGGCTCTATTTCCTCCTCCAGCACTTGTCAAACAGTCCATAAAGCACCCAGGACGGCCCTGAGTGAAAGAGGGCCGTAGTAGGGTGCTCCTATAGCGGGCATTAAAATCAGAATGACCGTTAAATGCATTTATGACCATATTTGTGTGTTTTGGGTTACCGCTTGTATAGCAATCAGTATCCATCGTGAAATTTCAAAGTGTCCATAATGCACTCAGGTCGCCCCCGACAGAGAGAGGGCCGTAGTAGGGTGTTTCCATAGCGGGCATTAATATCAGAATGACCCTAAATGCATTTAGGACCATATTTGAATTTTTGGGTTACCAGATGCACGTTTTCAATCACCAGGTGCACGGTTTCAATCACCAGGTGCACGGCTCTATTTCCTCCTCCAGCACTTGTCAAACAGTCCATAAAGCACCCAGGACGGCCCTGAGTGAAAGAGGGCCGTAGTAGGGTGCTCCTATAGCGGGCATTAAAATCAGAATGACCGTTAAATGCATTTATGACCATATTTGTGTTTTTGGGTTACCAGATGCACGGTTTCAATCACCAGGTGCACGGCTCTATTTCCTCCTCCAGCACTTGTCAAACAGTCCATAAAGCACCCAGGACGGCCCTGAGTGAAAGAGGGCCGTAGTAGGGTGCTCCTATAGCGGGCATTAAAATCAGAATGACCGTTAAATGCATTTATGACCATATTTGTGTTTTTGGGTTACCGCACGGTTTCAATCACCAGGTGCACGGCTCTATTTCCTCCTCCAGCAATTGTCAAACAGTCCATAAAGCACCAGGACGGCCCTGAGTGAAAGAGGGCCGTAGTAGGGTGCTCCTATAGCGGGCATTAAAATCAGAATGACCGTAAATGCATTTATGACCATATTTGTGTTTTTGGTTACCAGATGCACGGTTTCAATCACCAGGTGCACGGCTCTATTTCCTCCTCCAGCACTTGTCAAACAGTCCATAAAGCACCCAGGACGGCCCTGAGTGAAAGAGGGCCGTAGTAGGGTGCTCCTATAGCGGGCATTAAAATCAGAATGACCGTTAAATGCATTTATGACCATATTTGTGTTTTTGGGTTACGCTTGTATAGCAATCAGTATCCATCGTGAAATTTCAAAGTGTCCATAATGCACTCAGGTCCCCCCGACAGAGAGAGGGCCGTAGTAGGGTGTTTCCATAGCGGGCATTAATATCAGAATGACCCTTAAATGCATTTAGGACCATATTTGAATTTTTGGGTTACCAGATGCACGTTTTCAATCACCAGGTGCACGGTTTCAATCACCAGGTGCACGGCTCTATTTCCTCCTCCAGCACTTGTCAAACAGTCCATAAAGCACCCAGGACGGCCCTGAGTGAAAGAGGGCCGTAGTAGGGTGCTCCTATAGCGGGCATTAAAATCAGAATGACCGTTAAATGCATTTATGACCATATTTGTGTTTTGGGTTACCAGATGCACGGTTTCAATCACCAGGTGCACGGCTCTATTTCCTCCTCCAGCACTTGTCAAACAGTCCATAAAGCACCCAGGACGGCCCTGAGTGAAAGAGGGCCGTAGTAGGGTGCTCCTATAGCGGGCATTAAAATCAGAATGACCGTTAAATGCATTTATGACCATATTTGTGTTTTTGGGTTACCAGATGCACGGTTTCAATCACCAGGTGCACGGCTCTATTTCCTCCTCCAGCACTTGTCAAACAGTCCATAAAGCACCCAGGACGGCCCTGAGTGAAAGAGGGCCGTAGTAGGGTGCTCCTATAGCGGGCATTAAAATCAGAATGACCGTTAAATGCATTTATGACCATATTTGTGTTTTTGGGTTACCGCTTGTATAGCAATCAGTATCCATCGTGAAATTTCAAAGTGTCCATAATGCACTCAGGTCGCCCCCGACAGAGAGAGGGCCGTAGTAGGGTGTTTCCATAGCGGGCATTAATATCAGAATGACCCTTAAATGCATTTAGGACCATATTTGAATTTTTGGGTTACCAGATGCACGTTTTCAATCACCAGGTGCACGGTTTCAATCACCAGGTGCACGGCTCTATTTCCTCCTCCAGCACTTGTCAAACAGTCCATAAAGCACCCAGGACGGCCCTGAGTGAAAGAGGGCCGTAGTAGGGTGCTCCTATAGCGGGCATTAAAATCAGAATGACCGTTAAATGCATTTATGACCATATTTGTGTTTTGGGTTACCAGATGCACGGTTTCAATCACCAGGTGCACGGCTCTATTTCCTCCTCCAGCACTTGTCAAACAGTCCATAAAGCACCCAGGACGGCCCTGAGTGAAAGAGGGCCGTAGTAGGTGCTCCTATAGCGGGCATTAAAATCAGAATGACCGTTAAATGCATTTATGACCATATTTGTGTTTTTGGGTTACCGCTTGTATAGCAATCAGTATCCATCGTGAAATTTCAAAGTGTCCATAATGCACTCAGGTCGCCCCCGACAGAGAGAGGGCCGTAGTAGGGTGTTTCCATAGCGGGCATTAATATCAGAATGACCCTTAAATGCATTTAGGACCATATTTGAATTTTTGGGTTACCAGATGCACGTTTTCAATCACCAGGTGCACGGTTTCAATCACCAGGTGCACGGCTCTATTTCCTCCTCCAGCACTTGTCAAACAGTCCATAAAGCACCCAGGACGGCCCTGAGTGAAAGAGGGCCGTAGTAGGGTGCTCCTATAGCGGGCATTAAAATCAGAATGACCGTTAAATGCATTTATGACCATATTTGTGTTTTTGGGTTACCAGATGCACGGTTTCAATCACCAGGTGCACGGCTCTATTTCCTCCTCCAGCACTTGTCAAACAGTCCATAAAGCACCCAGGACGGCCCTGAGTGAAAGAGGGCCGTAGTAGGGTGCTCCTATAGCGGGCATTAAAATCAGAATGACCGTTAAATGCATTTATGACCATATTTGTGTTTTTGGGTTACCGCTTGTATAGCAATCAGTATCCATCGTGAAATTTCAAAGTGTCCATAATGCACTCAGGTCGCCCCCGACAGAGAGAGGGCCGTAGTAGGGTGTTTCCATAGCGGGCATTAATATCAGAATGACCCTTAAATGCATTTAGGACCATATTTGAATTTTTGGGTTACCAGATGCACGTTTTCAATCACCAGGTGCACGGTTTCAATCACCAGGTGCACGGCTCTATTTCCTCCTCCAGCACTTGTCAAACAGTCCATAAAGCACCCAGGACGGCCCTGAGTGAAAGAGGGCCGTAGTAGGGTGCTCCTATAGCGGGCATTAAAATCAGAATGACCGTTAAATGCATTTATGACCATATTTGTGTTTTTGGGTTACCAGATGCACGGTTTCAATCACCAGGTGCACGGCTCTATTTCCTCCTCCAGCACTTGTCAAACAGTCCATAAAGCACCCAGGACGGCCCTGAGTGAAAGAGGGCCGTAGTAGGGTGCTCCTATAGCGGGCATTAAAATCAGAATGACCGTTAAATGCATTTATGACCATATTTGTGTTTTTGGGTTACCGCTTGTATAGCAATCAGTATCCATCGTGAAATTTCAAAGTGTCCATAATGCACTCAGGTCGCCCCCGACAGAGAGAGGGCCGTAGTAGGGTGTTTCCATAGCGGGCATTAATATCAGAATGACCCTTAAATGCATTTAGGACCATATTTGAATTTTTGGGTTACCAGATGCACGTTTTCAATCACCAGGTGCACGGTTTCAATCACCAGGTGCACGGCTCTATTTCCTCCTCCAGCACTTGTCAAACAGTCCATAAAGCACCCAGGACGGCCCTGAGTGAAAGAGGGCCGTAGTAGGGTGCTCCTATAGCGGGCATTAAAATCAGAATGACCGTTAAATGCATTTATGACCATATTTGTGTTTTGGGTTACCAGATGCACGGTTTCAATCACCAGGTGCACGGCTCTATTTCCTCCTCCAGCACTTGTCAAACAGTCCATAAAGCACCCAGGACGGCCCTGAGTGAAAGAGGGCCGTAGTAGGGTGCTCCTATAGCGGGCATTAAAATCAGAATGACCGTTAAATGCATTTATGACCATATTTGTGTTTTTGGGTTACCAGATGCACGGTTTCAATCACCAGGTGCACGGCTCTATTTCCTCCTCCAGCACTTGTCAAACAGTCCATAAAGCACCCAGGACGGCCCTGAGTGAAAGAGGGCCGTAGTAGGGTGCTCCTATAGCGGGCATTAAAATCAGAATGACCGTTAAATGCATTTATGACCATATTTGTGTTTTTGGGTTACCGCTTGTATAGCAATCAGTATCCATCGTGAAATTTCAAAGTGTCCATAATGCACTCAGGTCGCCCCCGACAGAGAGAGGGCCGTAGTAGGGTGTTTCCATAGCGGGCATTAATATCAGAATGACCCTTAAATGCATTTAGGACCATATTTGAATTTTTGGGTTACCAGATGCACGTTTTCAATCACCAGGTGCACGGTTTCAATCACCAGGTGCACGGCTCTATTTCCTCCTCCAGCACTTGTCAAACAGTCCATAAAGCACCCAGGACGGCCCTGAGTGAAAGAGGGCCGTAGTAGGGTGCTCCTATAGCGGGCATTAAAATCAGAATGACCGTTAAATGCATTTATGACCATATTTGTGTTTTTGGGTTACCAGATGCACGGTTTCAATCACCAGGTGCACGGCTCTATTTCCTCCTCCAGCACTTGTCAAACAGTCCATAAAGCACCCAGGACGGCCCTGAGTGAAAGAGGGCCGTAGTAGGGTGCTCCTATAGCGGGCATTAAAATCAGAATGACCGTTAAATGCATTTATGACCATATTTGTGTTTTTGGGTTACCGCTTGTATAGCAATCAGTATCCATCGTGAAATTTCAAAGTGTCCATAATGCACTCAGGTCGCCCCGACAGAGAGAGGGCCGTAGTAGGGTGTTTCCATAGCGGGCATTAATATCAGAATGACCCTTAAATGCATTTAGGACCATATTTGAATTTTTGGGTTACCAGATGCACGTTTTCAATCACCAGGTGCACGGTTTCAATCACCAGGTGCACGGCTCTATTTCCTCCTCCAGCACTTGTCAAACAGTCCATAAAGCACCCAGGACGGCCCTGAGTGAAAGAGGGCCGTAGTAGGGTGCTCCTATAGCGGGCATTAAAATCAGAATGACCGTTAAATGCATTTATGACCATATTTGTGTTTTTGGGTTACCAGATGCACGGTTTCAATCACCAGGTGCACGGCTCTATTTCCTCCTCCAGCACTTGTCAAACAGTCCATAAAGCACCCAGGACGGCCCTGAGTGAAAGAGGGCCGTAGTAGGGTGCTCCTATAGCGGGCATTAAAATCAGAATGACCGTTAAATGCATTTATGACCATATTTGTGTTTTTGGGTTACCAGATGCACGGTTTCAATCACCAGGTGCACGGCTCTATTTCCTCCTCCAGCACTTGTCAAACAGTCCATAAAGCACCCAGGACGGCCCTGAGTGAAAGAGGGCCGTAGTAGGGTGCTCCTATAGCGGGCATTAAAATCAGAATGACCGTTAAATGCATTTATGACCATATTTGTGTTTTGGGTTACCGCTTGTATAGCAATCAGTATCCATCGTGAAATTTCAAAGTGTCCATAATGCACTCAGGTCGCCCCCGACAGAGAGAGGGCCGTAGTAGGGTGTTTCCATAGCGGGCATTAATATCAGAATGACCCTTAAATGCATTTAGGACCATATTTGAATTTTTGGGTTACCAGATGCACGTTTTCAATCACCAGGTGCACGGTTTCAATCACCAGGTGCACGGCTCTATTTCCTCCTCCAGCACTTGTCAAACAGTCCATAAAGCACCCAGGACGGCCCTGAGTGAAAGAGGGCCGTAGTAGGGTGCTCCTATAGCGGGCATTAAAATCAGAATGACCGTTAAATGCATTTATGACCATATTTGTGTTTTGGGTTACCAGATGCACGGTTTCAATCACCAGGTGCACGGCTCTATTTCCTCCTCCAGCACTTGTCAAACAGTCCATAAAGCACCCAGGACGGCCCTGAGTGAAGAGGGCCGTAGTAGGGTGCTCCTATAGCGGGCATTAAAATCAGAATGACCGTTAAATGCATTTATGACCATATTTGTGTTTTTGGGTTACCAGATGCACGGTTTCAATCACCAGGTGCACGGCTCTATTTCCTCCTCCAGCACTTGTCAAACAGTCCATAAAGCACCCAGGACGGCCCTGAGTGAAAGAGGGCCGTAGTAGGGTGCTCCTATAGCGGGCATTAAAATCAGAATGACCGTTAAATGCATTTATGACCATATTTGTGTTTTTGGGTTACCGCTTGTATAGCAATCAGTATCCATCGTGAAATTTCAAAGTGTCCATAATGCACTCAGGTCGCCCCCGACAGAGAGAGGGCCGTAGTAGGGTGTTTCCATAGCGGGCATTAATATCAGAATGACCCTTAAATGCATTTAGGACCATATTTGAATTTTGGGTTACCAGATGCACGTTTTCAATCACCAGGTGCACGGTTTCAATCACCAGGTGCACGGCTCTATTTCCTCCTCCAGCACTTGTCAAACAGTCCATAAAGCACCCAGGACGGCCCTGAGTGAAAGAGGGCCGTAGTAGGGTGCTCCTATAGCGGGCATTAAAATCAGAATGACCGTTAAATGCATTTATGACCATATTTGTGTTTTTGGGTTACCAGATGCACGGTTTCAATCACCAGGTGCACGGCTCTATTTCCTCCTCCAGCACTTGTCAAACAGTCCATAAAGCACCCAGGACGGCCCTGAGTGAAAGAGGGCCGTAGTAGGGTGCTCCTATAGCGGGCATTAAAATCAGAATGACCGTTAAATGCATTTATGACCATATTTGTGTTTTTGGGTTACCAGATGCACGGTTTCAATCACCAGGTGCACGGCTCTATTTCCTCCTCCAGCACTTGTCAAACAGTCCATAAGCACCCAGGACGGCCCTGAGTGAAAGAGGGCCGTAGTAGGGTGCTCCTATAGCGGGCATTAAAATCAGAATGACCGTTAAATGCATTTATGACCATATTTGTGTTTTTGGGTTACCGCTTGTATAGCAATCAGTATCCATCGTGAAATTTCAAAGTGTCCATAATGCACTCAGGTCGCCCCCGACAGAGAGAGGGCCGTAGTAGGGTGTTTCCATAGCGGGCATTAATATCAGAATGACCCTTAAATGCATTTAGGACCATATTTGAATTTTTGGGTTACCAGATGCACGTTTTCAATCACCAGGTGCACGGTTTCAATCACCAGGTGCACGGCTCTATTTCCTCCTCCAGCACTTGTCAAACAGTCCATAAAGCACCCAGGACGGCCCTGAGTGAAAGAGGGCCGTAGTAGGGTGCTCCTATAGCGGGCATTAAAACAGAATGACCGTTAAATGCATTTATGACCATATTTGTGTTTTGGGTTACCAGATGCACGGTTTCAATCACCAGGTGCACGGCTCTATTTCCTCCTCCAGCACTTGTCAAACAGTCCATAAAGCACCAGGACGGCCCTGAGTGAAAGAGGGCCGTAGTAGGGTGCTCCTATAGCGGGCATTAAAATCAGAATGACCGTTAAATGCATTTATGACCATATTTGTGTTTTTGGGTTACCAGATGCACGGTTTCAATCACCAGGTGCACGGCTCTATTTCCTCCTCCAGCACTTGTCAAACAGTCCATAAAGCACCCAGGACGGCCCTGAGTGAAAGAGGGCCGTAGTAGGGTGCTCCTATAGCGGGCATTAAAATCAGAATGACCGTTAAATGCATTTATGACCATATTTGTGTTTTGGGTTACCGCTTGTATAGCAATCAGTATCCATCGTGAAATTTCAAAGTGTCCATAATGCACTCAGGTCGCCCCCGACAGAGAGAGGGCCGTAGTAGGGTGTTTCCATAGCGGGCATTAATATCAGAATGACCCTTAAATGCATTTAGGACCATATTTGAATTTTTGGGTTACCAGATGCACGTTTTCAATCACCAGGTGCACGGTTTCAATCACCAGGTGCACGGCTCTATTTCCTCCTCCAGCACTTGTCAAACAGTCCATAAAGCACCCAGGACGGCCCTGAGTGAAAGAGGGCCGTAGTAGGGTGCTCCTATAGCGGGCATTAAAATCAGAATGACCGTTAAATGCATTTATGACCATATTTGTGTTTGGGTTACCAGATGCACGGTTTCAATCACCAGGTGCACGGCTCTATTTCCTCCTCCAGCACTTGTCAAACAGTCCATAAAGCACCCAGGACGGCCCTGAGTGAAAGAGGGCCGTAGTAGGGTGCTCCTATAGCGGGCATTAAAATCAGAATGACCGTTAAATGCATTTATGACCATATTTGTGTTTTTGGGTTACCAGATGCACGGTTTCAATCACCAGGTGCACGGCTCTATTTCCTCCTCCAGCACTTGTCAAACAGTCCATAAAGCACCCAGGACGGCCCTGAGTGAAAGAGGGCCGTAGTAGGGTGCTCCTATAGCGGGCATTAAAATCAGAATGACCGTTAAATGCATTTATGACCATATTTGTGTTTTTGGGTTACCGCTTGTATAGCAATCAGTATCCATCGTGAAATTTCAAAGTGTCCATAATGCACTCAGGTCGCCCCCGACAGAGAGAGGGCCGTAGTAGGGTGTTTCCATAGCGGGCATTAATATCAGAATGACCCTTAAATGCATTTAGGACCATATTTGAATTTTTGGGTTACCAGATGCACGTTTTCAATCACCAGGTGCACGGTTTCAATCACCAGGTGCACGGCTCTATTTCCTCCTCCAGCACTTGTCAAACAGTCCATAAAGCACCCAGGACGGCCCTGAGTGAAAGAGGGCCGTAGTAGGGTGCTCCTATAGCGGGCATTAAAATCAGAATGACCGTTAAATGCATTTATGACCATATTTGTGTTTTTGGGTTACCAGATGCACGGTTTCAATCACCAGGTGCACGGCTCTATTTCCTCCTCCAGCACTTGTCAAACAGTCCATAAAGCACCCAGGACGGCCCTGAGTGAAAGAGGGCCGTAGTAGGGTGCTCCTATAGCGGGCATTAAAATCAGAATGACCGTTAAATGCATTTATGACCATATTTGTGTTTTTGGGTTACCGCTTGTATAGCAATCAGTATCCATCGTGAAATTTCAAAGTGTCCATAATGCACTCAGGTCGCCCCCGACAGAGAGAGGGCCGTAGTAGGGTGTTTCCATAGCGGGCATTAATATCAGAATGACCCTTAAATGCATTTAGGACCATATTTGAATTTTGGGTTACCAGATGCACGTTTTCAATCACCAGGTGCACGGTTTCAATCACCAGGTGCACGGCTCTATTTCCTCCTCCAGCACTTGTCAAACAGTCCATAAAGCACCCAGGACGGCCCTGAGTGAAAGAGGGCCGTAGTAGGGTGCTCCTATAGCGGGCATTAAAATCAGAATGACCGTTAAATGCATTTATGACCATATTTGTGTTTTTGGGTTACCAGATGCACGGTTTCAATCACCAGGTGCACGGCTCTATTTCCTCCTCCAGCACTTGTCAAACAGTCCATAAAGCACCCAGGACGGCCCTGAGTGAAAGAGGGCCGTAGTAGGGTGCTCCTATAGCGGGCATTAAAATCAGAATGACCGTTAAATGCATTTATGACCATATTTGTGTTTTTGGGTTACCAGATGCACGGTTTCAATCACCAGGTGCACGGCTCTATTTCCTCCTCCAGCACTTGTCAAACAGTCCATAAAGCACCCAGGACGGCCCTGAGTGAAAGAGGGCCGTAGTAGGGTGCTCCTATAGCGGGCATTAAAATCAGAATGACCGTTAAATGCATTTATGACCATATTTGTGTTTTTGGGTTACCGCTTGTATAGCAATCAGTATCCATCGTGAAATTTCAAAGTGTCCATAATGCACTCAGGTCGCCCCCGACAGAGAGAGGGCCGTAGTAGGGTGTTTCCATAGCGGGCATTAATATCAGAATGACCCTTAAATGCATTTAGGACCATATTTGAATTTTTGGGTTACCAGATGCACGTTTTCAATCACCAGGTGCACGGTTTCAATCACCAGGTGCACGGCTCTATTTCCTCCTCCAGCACTTGTCAAACAGTCCATAAAGCACCCAGGACGGCCCTGAGTGAAAGAGGGCCGTAGTAGGGTGCTCCTATAGCGGGCATTAAAATCAGAATGACCGTTAAATGCATTTATGACCATATTTGTGTTTTTGGGTTACCAGATGCACGGTTTCAATCACCAGGTGCACGGCTCTATTTCCTCCTCCAGCACTTGTCAAACAGTCCATAAAGCACCCAGGACGGCCCTGAGTGAAAGAGGGCCGTAGTAGGGTGCTCCTATAGCGGGCATTAAAATCAGAATGACCGTTAAATGCATTTATGACCATATTTGTGTTTTTGGGTTACCGCTTGTATAGCAATCAGTATCCATCGTGAAATTTCAAAGTGTCCATAATGCACTCAGGTCGCCCCCGACAGAGAGAGGGCCGTAGTAGGGTGTTTCCATAGCGGGCATTAATATCAGAATGACCCTTAAATGCATTTAGGACCATATTTGAATTTTTGGGTTACCAGATGCACGTTTTCAATCACCAGGTGCACGGTTTCAATCACCAGGTGCACGGCTCTATTTCCTCCTCCAGCACTTGTCAAACAGTCCATAAAGCACCCAGGACGGCCCTGAGTGAAAGAGGGCCGTAGTAGGGTGCTCCTATAGCGGGCATTAAAATCAGAATGACCGTTAAATGCATTTATGACCATATTTGTGTTTTTGGGTTACCAGATGCACGGTTTCAATCACCAGGTGCACGGCTCTATTTCCTCCTCCAGCACTTGTCAAACAGTCCATAAAGCACCCAGGACGGCCCTGAGTGAAAGAGGGCCGTAGTAGGGTGCTCCTATAGCGGGCATTAAAATCAGAATGACCGTTAAATGCATTTATGACCATATTTGTGTTTTGGGTTACCAGATGCACGGTTTCAATCACCAGGTGCACGGCTCTATTTCCTCCTCCAGCACTTGTCAAACAGTCCATAAAGCACCCAGGACGGCCCTGAGTGAAAGAGGGCCGTAGTAGGGTGCTCCTATAGCGGGCATTAAAATCAGAATGACCGTTAAATGCATTTATGACCATATTTGTGTTTTTGGGTTACCAGATGCACGGTTTCAATCACCAGGTGCACGGCTCTATTTCCTCCTCCAGCACTTGTCAAACAGTCCATAAAGCACCCAGGACGGCCCTGAGTGAAAGAGGGCCGTAGTAGGGTGCTCCTATAGCGGGCATTAAAATCAGAATGACCGTTAAATGCATTTATGACCATATTGTGTTTTTGGGTTACCGCTTGTATAGCAATCAGTATCCATCGTGAAATTTCAAAGTGTCCATAAATGCACTCAGGTCGCCCCCGACAGAGAGAGGGCCGTAGTAGGGTGTTTCCATAGCGGGCATTAATATCAGAATGACCCTTAAATGCATTTATGACCATATTTGAATTTTGGGTTACCAGATGCACGTTTTCAATCACCAGGTGCACGGTTTCAATCACCAGGTGCACGGCTCTATTTCCTCCTCCAGCACTTGTCAAACAGTCCATAAAGCACCCAGGACGGCCCTGAGTGAAAGAGGGCCGTAGTAGGGTGCTCCTATAGCGGGCATTAAAATCAGAATGACCGTTAAATGCATTTATGACCATATTTGTTTTTGGGTTACCAGATGCACGGTTTCAATCACCAGGTGCACGGCTCTATTTCCTCCTCCAGCACTTGTCAAACAGTCCATAAAGCACCCAGGACGGCCCTGAGTGAAAGAGGGCCGTAGTAGGGTGCTCCTATAGCGGGCATTAAAATCAGAATGACCGTTAAATGCATTTATGACCATATTGTGTTTTTGGGTTACCAGATGCACGGTTTCAATCACCAGGTGCACGGCTCTATTTCCTCCTCCAGCACTTGTCAAACAGTCCATAAAGCACCCAGGACGGCCCTGAGTGAAAGAGGGCCGTAGTAGGGTGCTCCTATAGCGGGCATTAAAATCAGAATGACCGTTAAATGCATTTATGACCATATTTGTGTTTTTGGGTTACCGCTTGTATAGCAATCAGTATCCATCGTGAATTTCAAAGTGTCCATAATGCACTCAGGTCGCCCCCGACAGAGAGAGGGCCGTAGTAGGGTGTTTCCATAGCGGGCATTAATATCAGAATGACCCTTAAATGCATTTAGGACCATATTTGAATTTTTGGGTTACCAGATGCACGTTTCAATCACCAGGTGCACGGTTTCAATCACCAGGTGCACGGCTCTATTTCCTCCTCCAGCACTTGTCAAACAGTCCATAAAGCACCCAGGACGGCCCTGAGTGAAAGAGGGCCGTAGTAGGGTGCTCCTATAGCGGGCATTAAAATCAGAATGACCGTTAAATGCATTTATGACCATATTTGTGTTTTGGGTTACCAGATGCACTTTATCACCAGGTGCACGGCTCTATTTCCCCTCCAGCACTTGTCAAACAGTCCATAAAGCACCCAGGACGGCCCTGAGTGAAAGAGGGCCGTAGTAGGGTGCTCCTATAGCGGGCATTAAAATCAGAATGACCGTTAAATGCATTTATGACCATATTTGTGTTTTGGGTTGGGTTACCAGATGCACGGTTTCAATCACCAGGTGCACGGCTCTATTTCCTCCTCCAGCACTTGTCAAACAGTCCATAAAGCACCCAGGACGGCCCTGAGTGAAAGAGGGCCGTAGTAGGGTGCTCCTATAGCGGGCATTAAAATCAGAATGACCGTTAAATGCATTTATGACCATATTTGTGTTTTTGGGTTACCGCTTGTATAGCAATCAGTATCCATCGTGAAATTTCAAAGTGTCCATAATGCACTCAGGTCGCCCCGACAGAGAGAGGGCCGTAGTAGGGTGTTTCCATAGCGGGCATTAATATCAGAATGACCCTTAAATGCATTTAGGACCATATTTGAATTTTTGGGTTACCAGATGCACGTTTTCAATCACCAGGTGCACGGTTTCAATCACCAGGTGCACGGCTCTATTTCCTCCTCCAGCACTTGTCAAACAGTCCATAAAGCACCCAGGACGGCCCTGAGTGAAAGAGGGCCGTAGTAGGGTGCTCCTATAGCGGGCATTAAAATCAGAATGACCGTTAAATGCATTTATGACCATATTTGTGTTTTTGGGTTACCAGATGCACGGTTTCAATCACCAGGTGCACGGCTCTATTTCCTCCTCCAGCACTTGTCAAACAGTCCATAAAGCACCCAGGACGGCCCTGAGTGAAAGAGGGCCGTAGTAGGGTGCTCCTATAGCGGGCATTAAAATCAGAATGACCGTTAAATGCATTTATGACCATATTTGTGTTTTGGGTTACCAGATGCACGGTTTCAATCACCAGGTGCACGGCTCTATTTCCTCCTCCAGCACTTGTCAAACAGTCCATAAAGCACCCAGGACGGCCCTGAGTGAAAGAGGGCCGTAGTAGGGTGCTCCTATAGCGGGCATTAAAATCAGAATGACCGTTAAATGCATTTATGACCATATTTGTGTTTTTGGGTTACCGCTTGTATAGCAATCAGTATCCATCGTGAAATTCAAAGTGTCCATAATGCACTCAGGTCGCCCCCGACAGAGAGAGGGCCGTAGTAGGGTGTTCCATAGCGGGCATTAATATCAGAATGACCCTTAAATGCATTTAGGACCATATTTGAATTTTGGGTTACCAGATGCACGTTTTCAATCACCAGGTGCACGGTTTCAATCACCAGGTGCACGGCTCTATTTCCTCCTCCAGCACTTGTCAAACAGTCCATAAAGCACCAGGACGGCCCTGAGTGAAAGAGGGCCGTAGTAGGGTGCTCCTATAGCGGGCATTAAAATCAGAATGACCGTTAAATGCATTTATGACCATATTTGTGTTTTTGGGTTACCAGATGCACGGTTTCAATCACCAGGTGCACGGCTCTATTTCCTCCTCCAGCACTTGTCAAACAGTCCATAAAGCACCCAGGACGGCCCTGAGTGAAAGAGGGCCGTAGTAGGGTGCTCCTATAGCGGGCATTAAAATCAGAATGACCGTTAAATGCATTTATGACCATATTTGTGTTTTTGGGTTACCAGATGCACGGTTTCAATCACCAGGTGCACGGCTCTATTTCCTCCTCCAGCACTTGTCAAACAGTCCATAAAGCACCCAGGACGGCCCTGAGTGAAAGAGGGCCGTAGTAGGGTGCTCCTATAGCGGGCATTAAAATCAGAATGACCGTTAAATGCATTTATGACCATATTTGTGTTTTTGGGTTACCGCTTGTATAGCAATCAGTATCCATCGTGAAATTTCAAAGTGTCCATAATGCACTCAGGTCGCCCCCGACAGAGAGAGGGCCGTAGTAGGGTGTTTCCATAGCGGGCATTAATATCAGAATGACCCTTAAATGCATTTAGGACCATATTTGAATTTTTGGGTTACCAGATGCACGTTTTCAATCACCAGGTGCACGGTTTCAATCACCAGGTGCACGGCTCTATTTCCTCCTCCAGCACTTGTCAAACAGTCCATAAAGCACCCAGGACGGCCCTGAGTGAAAGAGGGCCGTAGTAGGGTGCTCCTATAGCGGGCATTAAAATCAGAATGACCGTTAAATGCATTTATGACCATATTTGTGTTTTTGGGTTACCAGATGCACGGTTTCAATCACCAGGTGCACGGCTCTATTTCCTCCTCCAGCACTTGTCAAACAGTCCATAAAGCACCCAGGACGGCCCTGAGTGAAAGAGGGCCGTAGTAGGGTGCTCCTATAGCGGGCATTAAAATCAGAATGACCGTTAAATGCATTTATGACCATATTTGTGTTTTGGGTTACCGCTTGTATAGCAATCAGTATCCATCGTGAAATTTCAAAGTGTCCATAATGCACTCAGGTCGCCCCCGACAGAGAGAGGGCCGTAGTAGGGTGTTTCCATAGCGGGCATTAATATCAGAATGACCCTTAAATGCATTTAGGACCATATTTGAATTTTTGGGTTACCAGATGCACGTTTTCAATCACCAGGTGCACGGTTTCAATCACCAGGTGCACGGCTCTATTTCCTCCTCCAGCACTTGTCAAACAGTCCATAAAGCACCCAGGACGGCCCTGAGTGAAAGAGGGCCGTAGTAGGGTGCTCCTATAGCGGGCATTAAAATCAGAATGACCGTTAAATGCATTTATGACCATATTTGTGTTTTTGGGTTACCAGATGCACGGTTTCAATCACCAGGTGCACGGCTCTATTTCCTCCTCCAGCACTTGTCAAACAGTCCATAAAGCACCCAGGACGGCCCTGAGTGAAAGAGGGCCGTAGTAGGGTGCTCCTATAGCGGGCATTAAAATCAGAATGACCGTTAAATGCATTTATGACCATATTTGTGTTTTTGGGTTACCGCTTGTATAGCAATCAGTATCCATCGTGAAATTTCAAAGTGTCCATAATGCACTCAGGTCGCCCCCGACAGAGAGAGGCCGTAGTAGGGTGTTTCCATAGCGGGCATTAATATCAGAATGACCCTTAAATGCATTTAGGACCATATTTGAATTTTTGGGTTACCAGATGCACGTTTTCAATCACCAGGTGCACGGTTTCAATCACCAGGTGCACGGCTCTATTTCCTCCTCCAGCACTTGTCAAACAGTCCATAAAGCACCCAGGACGGCCCTGAGTGAAAGAGGGCCGTAGTAGGGTGCTCCTATAGCGGGCATTAAAATCAGAATGACCGTTAAATGCATTTATGACCATATTTGTGTTTTTGGGTTACCAGATGCACGGTTTCAATCACCAGGTGCACGGCTCTATTTCCTCCTCCAGCACTTGTCAAACAGTCCATAAAGCACCCAGGACGGCCCTGAGTGAAAGAGGGCCGTAGTAGGGTGCTCCTATAGCGGGCATTAAAATCAGAATGACCGTTAAATGCATTTATGACCATATTTGTGTTTTGGGTTACCAGATGCACGGTTTCAATCACCAGGTGCACGGCTCTATTTCCTCCTCCAGCACTTGTCAAACAGTCCATAAAGCACCCAGGACGGCCCTGAGTGAAAGAGGGCCGTAGTAGGGTGCTCCTATAGCGGGCATTAAAATCAGAATGACCGTTAAATGCATTTATGACCATATTTGTGTTTTGGGTTACCGCTTGTATAGCAATCAGTATCCATCGTGAAATTTCAAAGTGTCCATAATGCACTCAGGTCGCCCCCGACAGAGAGAGGGCCGTAGTAGGGTGTTTCCATAGCGGGCATTAATATCAGAATGACCCTTAAATGCATTTAGGACCATATTTGAATTTTGGGTTACCAGATGCACGTTTTCAATCACCAGGTGCACGGTTTCAATCACCAGGTGCACGGCTCTATTTCCTCCTCCAGCACTTGTCAAACAGTCCATAAAGCACCCAGGACGGCCCTGAGTGAAAGAGGGCCGTAGTAGGGTGCTCCTATAGCGGGCATTAAAATCAGAATGACCGTTAAATGCATTTATGACCATATTTGTGTTTTGGGTTACCAGATGCACGGTTTCAATCACCAGGTGCACGGCTCTATTTCCTCCTCCAGCACTTGTCAAACAGTCCATAAAGCAC
Source organism: Oncorhynchus kisutch (assembly GCF_002021735.2). NCBI lineage: Eukaryota > Metazoa > Chordata > Actinopteri > Salmoniformes > Salmonidae > Oncorhynchus > Oncorhynchus kisutch. The sequence goes on along the minus strand of NW_022262314.1, from coordinate 21,562 downwards.
CCAGGACGGCCCTGAGTGAAAGAGGGCCGTAGTAGGGTGCTCCTATAGCGGGCATTAAAATCAGAATGACCGTTAAATGCATTTATGACCATATTTGTGTTTTTGGGTTACCAGATGCACGGTTTCAATCACCAGGTGCACGGCTCTATTTCCTCCTCCAGCACTTGTCAAACAGTCCATAAAGCACCCAGGACGGCCCTGAGTGAAAGAGGGCCGTAGTAGGGTGCTCCTATAGCGGGCATTAAAATCAGAATGACCGTTAAATGCATTTATGACCATATTTGTGTTTTGGGTTACCGCTTGTATAGCAATCAGTATCCATCGTGAAATTTCAAAGTGTCCATAATGCACTCAGGTCGCCCCCGACAGAGAGAGGGCCGTAGTAGGGTGTTTCCATAGCGGGCATTAATATCAGAATGACCCTTAAATGCATTTAGGACCATATTTGAATTTTGGGTTACCAGATGCACGTTTTCAATCACCAGGTGCACGGTTTCAATCACCAGGTGCACGGCTCTATTTCCTCCTCCAGCACTTGTCAAACAGTCCATAAAGCACCCAGGACGGCCCTGAGTGAAAGAGGGCCGTAGTAGGGTGCTCCTATAGCGGGCATTAAAATCAGAATGACCGTTAAATGCATTTATGACCATATTTGTGTTTTTGGGTTACCAGATGCACGGTTTCAATCACCAGGTGCACGGCTCTATTTCCTCCTCCAGCACTTGTCAAACAGTCCATAAAGCACCCAGGACGGCCCTGAGTGAAAGAGGGCCGTAGTAGGGTGCTCCTATAGCGGGCATTAAAATCAGAATGACCGTTAAATGCATTTATGACCATATTTGTGTTTTTGGGTTACCGCTTCAATAGCAATCAGTATCCATCGTGAAATTTCAAAGTGTCCATAATGCACTCAGGTCGCCCCGAGTGAGAGAGGGCCGTAGTAGGGTGTTTCCATAGCGGGCATTAATATCAGAATGACCCTTAAATGCATTTAGGACCATATTTGAATTTTTGGGTTACCAGATGCACGTTTCAATCACCAGGTGCACGGTTTCAATCACCAGGTGCACGGCTCTATTTCCTCCTCCAGCACTTGTCAAACAGTCCATAAAGCACCCAGGACGGCCCTGAGTGAAAGAGGGCCGTAGTAGGGTGCTCCTATAGCGGGCATTAAAATCAGAATGACCGTTAAATGCATTTATGACCATATTTGTGTTTTGGGTTACCAGATGCACGGTTTCAATCACCAGGTGCACGGCTCTATTTCCTCCTCCAGCACTTGTCAAACAGTCCATAAAGCACCCAGGACGGCCCTGAGTGAAAGAGGGCCGTAGTAGGGTGCTCCTATAGCGGGCATTAAAATCAGAATGACCGTTAAATGCATTTATGACCATATTTGTGTTTTTGGGTTACCAGATGCACGGTTTCAATCACCAGGTGCACGGCTCTATTTCCTCCTCCAGCACTTGTCAAACAGTCCATAAAGCACCCAGGACGGCCCTGAGTGAAAGAGGGCCGTAGTAGGGTGCTCCTATAGCGGGCATTAAAATCAGAATGACCGTTAAATGCATTTATGACCATATTTGTGTTTTTGGGTTACCGCTTGTATAGCAATCAGTATCCATCGTGAAATTTCAAAGTGTCCATAATGCACTCAGGTCGCCCCCGACAGAGAGAGGGCCGTAGTAGGGTGTTTCCATAGCGGGCATTAATATCAGAATGACCCTTAAATGCATTTAGGACCATATTTGAATTTTTGGGTTACCAGATGCACGTTTTCAATCACCAGGTGCACGGTTTCAATCACCAGGTGCACGGCTCTATTTCCTCCTCCAGCACTTGTCAAACAGTCCATAAAGCACCCAGGACGGCCCTGAGTGAAAGAGGGCCGTAGTAGGGTGCTCCTATAGCGGGCATTAAAATCAGAATGACCGTTAAATGCATTTATGACCATATTTGTGTTTTTGGGTTACCAGATGCACGGTTTCAATCACCAGGTGCACGGCTCTATTTCCTCCTCCAGCACTTGTCAAACAGTCCATAAAGCACCCAGGACGGCCCTGAGTGAAAGAGGGCCGTAGTAGGGTGCTCCTATAGCGGGCATTAAAATCAGAATGACCGTTAAATGCATTTATGACCATATTTGTGTTTTTGGGTTACCGCTTGTATAGCAATCAGTATCCATCGTGAAATTTCAAAGTGTCCATAATGCACTCAGGTCGCCCCCGACAGAGAGAGGGCCGTAGTAGGGTGTTTCCATAGCGGGCATTAATATCAGAATGACCCTTAAATGCATTTAGGACCATATTTGAATTTTTGGGTTACCAGATGCACGTTTTCAATCACCAGGTGCACGGTTTCAATCACCAGGTGCACGGCTCTATTTCCTCCTCCAGCACTTGTCAAACAGTCCATAAAGCACCCAGGACGGCCCTGAGTGAAAGAGGGCCGTAGTAGGGTGCTCCTATAGCGGGCATTAAAATCAGAATGACCGTTAAATGCATTTATGACCATATTTGTGTTTTTGGGTTACCAGATGCACGGTTTCAATCACCAGGTGCACGGCTCTATTTCCTCCTCCAGCACTTGTCAAACAGTCCATAAAGCACCCAGGACGGCCCTGAGTGAAAGAGGGCCGTAGTAGGGTGCTCCTATAGCGGGCATTAAAATCAGAATGACCGTTAAATGCATTTATGACCATATTTGTGTTTTTGGGTTACCGCTTGTATAGCAATCAGTATCCATCGTGAAATTTCAAAGTGTCCATAATGCACTCAGGTCGCCCCCGACAGAGAGAGGGCCGTAGTAGGGTGTTTCCATAGCGGGCATTAATATCAGAATGACCCTTAAATGCATTTAGGACCATATTTGAATTTTTGGGTTACCAGATGCACGTTTTCAATCACCAGGTGCACGGTTTCAATCACCAGGTGCACGGCTCTATTTCCTCCTCCAGCACTTGTCAAACAGTCCATAAAGCACCCAGGACGGCCCTGAGTGAAAGAGGGCCGTAGTAGGGTGCTCCTATAGCGGGCATTAAAATCAGAATGACCGTTAAATGCATTTATGACCATATTTGTGTTTTTGGGTTACCAGATGCACGGTTTCAATCACCAGGTGCACGGCTCTATTTCCTCCTCCAGCACTTGTCAAACAGTCCATAAAGCACCCAGGACGGCCCTGAGTGAAAGAGGGCCGTAGTAGGGTGCTCCTATAGCGGGCATTAAAATCAGAATGACCGTTAAATGCATTTATGACCATATTTGTGTTTTTGGGTTACCAGATGCACGGTTTCAATCACCAGGTGCACGGCTCTATTTCCTCCTCCAGCACTTGTCAAACAGTCCATAAAGCACCCAGGACGGCCCTGAGTGAAAGAGGGCCGTAGTAGGGTGCTCCTATAGCGGGCATTAAAATCAGAATGACCGTTAAATGCATTTATGACCATATTTGTGTTTTTGGGTTACCGCTTGTATAGCAATCAGTATCCATCGTGAAATTTCAAAGTGTCCATAATGCACTCAGGTCGCCCCCGACAGAGAGAGGGCCGTAGTAGGGTGTTTCCATAGCGGGCATTAATATCAGAATGACCCTTAAATGCATTTAGGACCATATTTGAATTTTTGGGTTACCAGATGCACGTTTTCAATCACCAGGTGCACGGTTTCAATCACCAGGTGCACGGCTCTATTTCCTCCTCCAGCACTTGTCAAACAGTCCATAAAGCACCCAGGACGGCCCTGAGTGAAAGAGGGCCGTAGTAGGGTGCTCCTATAGCGGGCATTAAAATCAGAATGACCGTTAAATGCATTTATGACCATATTTGTGTTTTTGGGTTACCAGATGCACGGTTTCAATCACCAGGTGCACGGCTCTATTTCCTCCTCCAGCACTTGTCAAACAGTCCATAAAGCACCCAGGACGGCCCTGAGTGAAAGAGGGCCGTAGTAGGGTGCTCCTATAGCGGGCATTAAAATCAGAATGACCGTTAAATGCATTTATGACCATATTTGTGTTTTTGGGTTACCGCTTGTATAGCAATCAGTATCCATCGTGAAATTTCAAAGTGTCCATAATGCACTCAGGTCGCCCCCGACAGAGAGAGGGCCGTAGTAGGGTGTTTCCATAGCGGGCATTAATATCAGAATGACCCTTAAATGCATTTAGGACCATATTTGAATTTTTGGGTTACCAGATGCACGTTTTCAATCACCAGGTGCACGGTTTCAATCACCAGGTGCACGGCTCTATTTCCTCCTCCAGCACTTGTCAAACAGTCCATAAAGCACCCAGGACGGCCCTGAGTGAAAGAGGGCCGTAGTAGGGTGCTCCTATAGCGGGCATTAAAATCAGAATGACCGTTAAATGCATTTATGACCATATTTGTGTTTTTGGGTTACCAGATGCACGGTTTCAATCACCAGGTGCACGGCTCTATTTCCTCCTCCAGCACTTGTCAAACAGTCCATAAAGCACCCAGGACGGCCCTGAGTGAAAGAGGGCCGTAGTAGGGTGCTCCTATAGCGGGCATTAAAATCAGAATGACCGTTAAATGCATTTATGACCATATTTGTGTTTTTGGGTTACCAGATGCACGGTTTCAATCACCAGGTGCACGGCTCTATTTCCTCCTCCAGCACTTGTCAAACAGTCCATAAAGCACCCAGGACGGCCCTGAGTGAAAGAGGGCCGTAGTAGGGTGCTCCTATAGCGGGCATTAAAATCAGAATGACCGTTAAATGCATTTATGACCATATTTGTTTTTGGGTTACCGCTTGTATAGCAATCAGTATCCATCGTGAAATTTCAAAGTGTCCATAATGCACTCAGGTCGCCCCCGACAGAGAGAGGGCCGTAGTAGGGTGTTTCCATAGCGGGCATTAATATCAGAATGACCCTTAAATGCATTTAGGACCATATTTGAATTTTTGGGTTACCAGATGCACGTTTTCAATCACCAGGTGCACGGTTTCAATCACCAGGTGCACGGCTCTATTTCCTCCTCCAGCACTTGTCAAACAGTCCATAAAGCACCCAGGACGGCCCTGAGTGAAAGAGGGCCGTAGTAGGGTGCTCCTATAGCGGGCATTAAAATCAGAATGACCGTTAAATGCATTTATGACCATATTTGTGTTTTTGGGTTACCAGATGCACGGTTTCAATCACCAGGTGCACGGCTCTATTTCCTCCTCCAGCACTTGTCAAACAGTCCATAAAGCACCCAGGACGGCCCTGAGTGAAAGAGGGCCGTAGTAGGGTGCTCCTATAGCGGGCATTAAAATCAGAATGACCGTTAAATGCATTTATGACCATATTTGTGTTTTTGGGTTACCGCTTGTATAGCAATCAGTATCCATCGTGAAATTTCAAAGTGTCCATAATGCACTCAGGTCGCCCCCGACAGAGAGAGGGCCGTAGTAGGGTGTTTCCATAGCGGGCATTAATATCAGAATGACCCTTAAATGCATTTAGGACCATATTTGAATTTTTGGGTTACCAGATGCACGTTTTCAATCACCAGGTGCACGGTTTCAATCACCAGGTGCACGGCTCTATTTCCTCCTCCAGCACTTGTCAAACAGTCCATAAAGCACCCAGGACGGCCCTGAGTGAAAGAGGGCCGTAGTAGGGTGCTCCTATAGCGGGCATTAAAATCAGAATGACCGTTAAATGCATTTATGACCATATTTGTGTTTTTGGGTTACCAGATGCACGGTTTCAATCACCAGGTGCACGGCTCTATTTCCTCCTCCAGCACTTGTCAAACAGTCCATAAAGCACCCAGGACGGCCCTGAGTGAAAGAGGGCCGTAGTAGGGTGCTCCTATAGCGGGCATTAAAATCAGAATGACCGTTAAATGCATTTATGACCATATTTGTGTTTTTGGGTTACCGCTTGTATAGCAATCAGTATCCATCGTGAAATTTCAAAGTGTCCATAATGCACTCAGGTCGCCCCCGACAGAGAGAGGGCCGTAGTAGGGTGTTTCCATAGCGGGCATTAATATCAGAATGACCCTTAAATGCATTTAGGACCATATTTGAATTTTTGGGTTACCAGATGCACGTTTTCAATCACCAGGTGCACGGTTTCAATCACCAGGTGCACGGCTCTATTTCCTCCTCCAGCACTTGTCAAACAGTCCATAAAGCACCCAGGACGGCCCTGAGTGAAAGAGGGCCGTAGTAGGGTGCTCCTATAGCGGGCATTAAAATCAGAATGACCGTTAAATGCATTTATGACCATATTTGTGTTTTTGGGTTACCAGATGCACGGTTTCAATCACCAGGTGCACGGCTCTATTTCCTCCTCCAGCACTTGTCAAACAGTCCATAAAGCACCCAGGACGGCCCTGAGTGAAAGAGGGCCGTAGTAGGGTGCTCCTATAGCGGGCATTAAAATCAGAATGACCGTTAAATGCATTTATGACCATATTTGTGTTTTTGGGTTACCAGATGCACGGTTTCAATCACCAGGTGCACGGCTCTATTTCCTCCTCCAGCACTTGTCAAACAGTCCATAAAGCACCCAGGACGGCCCTGAGTGAAAGAGGGCCGTAGTAGGGTGCTCCTATAGCGGGCATTAAAATCAGAATGACCGTTAAATGCATTTATGACCATATTTGTGTTTTTGGGTTACCGCTTGTATAGCAATCAGTATCCATCGTGAAATTTCAAAGTGTCCATAATGCACTCAGGTCGCCCCCGACAGAGAGAGGGCCGTAGTAGGGTGTTTCCATAGCGGGCATTAATATCAGAATGACCCTTAAATGCATTTAGGACCATATTTGAATTTTTGGGTTACCAGATGCACGTTTTCAATCACCAGGTGCACGGTTTCAATCACCAGGTGCACGGCTCTATTTCCTCCTCCAGCACTTGTCAAACAGTCCATAAAGCACCCAGGACGGCCCTGAGTGAAAGAGGGCCGTAGTAGGGTGCTCCTATAGCGGGCATTAAAATCAGAATGACCGTTAAATGCATTTATGACCATATTTGTGTTTTTGGGTTACCAGATGCACGGTTTCAATCACCAGGTGCACGGCTCTATTTCCTCCTCCAGCACTTGTCAAACAGTCCATAAAGCACCCAGGACGGCCCTGAGTGAAAGAGGGCCGTAGTAGGGTGCTCCTATAGCGGGCATTAAAATCAGAATGACCGTTAAATGCATTTATGACCATATTTGTGTTTTTGGGTTACCAGATGCACGGTTTCAATCACCAGGTGCACGGCTCTATTTCCTCCTCCAGCACTTGTCAAACAGTCCATAAAGCACCCAGGACGGCCCTGAGTGAAAGAGGGCCGTAGTAGGGTGCTCCTATAGCGGGCATTAAAATCAGAATGACCGTTAAATGCATTTATGACCATATTTGTGTTTTTGGGTTACCGCTTGTATAGCAATCAGTATCCATCGTGAAATTTCAAAGTGTCCATAATGCACTCAGGTCGCCCCCGACAGAGAGAGGGCCGTAGTAGGGTGTTTCCATAGCGGGCATTAATATCAGAATGACCCTTAAATGCATTTAGGACCATATTTGAATTTTTGGGTTACCAGATGCACGTTTTCAATCACCAGGTGCACGGTTTCAATCACCAGGTGCACGGCTCTATTTCCTCCTCCAGCACTTGTCAAACAGTCCATAAAGCACCCAGGACGGCCCTGAGTGAAAGAGGGCCGTAGTAGGGTGCTCCTATAGCGGGCATTAAAATCAGAATGACCGTTAAATGCATTTATGACCATATTTGTGTTTTTGGGTTACCAGATGCACGGTTTCAATCACCAGGTGCACGGCTCTATTTCCTCCTCCAGCACTTGTCAAACAGTCCATAAAGCACCCAGGACGGCCCTGAGTGAAAGAGGGCCGTAGTAGGGTGCTCCTATAGCGGGCATTAAAATCAGAATGACCGTTAAATGCATTTATGACCATATTTGTGTTTTTGGGTTACCGCTTGTATAGCAATCAGTATCCATCGTGAAATTTCAAAGTGTCCATAATGCACTCAGGTCGCCCCCGACAGAGAGAGGGCCGTAGTAGGGTGTTTCCATAGCGGGCATTAATATCAGAATGACCCTTAAATGCATTTAGGACCATATTTGAATTTTTGGGTTACCAGATGCACGTTTTCAATCACCAGGTGCACGGTTTCAATCACCAGGTGCACGGCTCTATTTCCTCCTCCAGCACTTGTCAAACAGTCCATAAAGCACCCAGGACGGCCCTGAGTGAAAGAGGGCCGTAGTAGGGTGCTCCTATAGCGGGCATTAAAATCAGAATGACCGTTAAATGCATTTATGACCATATTTGTGTTTTTGGGTTACCAGATGCACGGTTTCAATCACCAGGTGCACGGCTCTATTTCCTCCTCCAGCACTTGTCAAACAGTCCATAAAGCACCCAGGACGGCCCTGAGTGAAAGAGGGCCGTAGTAGGGTGCTCCTATAGCGGGCATTAAAATCAGAATGACCGTTAAATGCATTTATGACCATATTTGTGTTTTTGGGTTACCGCTTGTATAGCAATCAGTATCCATCGTGAAATTTCAAAGTGTCCATAATGCACTCAGGTCGCCCCCGACAGAGAGAGGGCCGTAGTAGGGTGTTTCCATAGCGGGCATTAATATCAGAATGACCCTTAAATGCATTTAGGACCATATTTGAATTTTTGGGTTACCAGATGCACGTTTTCAATCACCAGGTGCACGGTTTCAATCACCAGGTGCACGGCTCTATTTCCTCCTCCAGCACTTGTCAAACAGTCCATAAAGCACCCAGGACGGCCCTGAGTGAAAGAGGGCCGTAGTAGGGTGCTCCTATAGCGGGCATTAAAATCAGAATGACCGTTAAATGCATTTATGACCATATTTGTGTTTTTGGGTTACCAGATGCACGGTTTCAATCACCAGGTGCACGGCTCTATTTCCTCCTCCAGCACTTGTCAAACAGTCCATAAAGCACCCAGGACGGCCCTGAGTGAAAGAGGGCCGTAGTAGGGTGCTCCTATAGCGGGCATTAAAATCAGAATGACCGTTAAATGCATTTATGACCATATTTGTGTTTTTGGGTTACCGCTTGTATAGCAATCAGTATCCATCGTGAAATTTCAAAGTGTCCATAATGCACTCAGGTCGCCCCCGACAGAGAGAGGGCCGTAGTAGGGTGTTTCCATAGCGGGCATTAATATCAGAATGACCCTTAAATGCATTTAGGACCATATTTGAATTTTTGGGTTACCAGATGCACGTTTTCAATCACCAGGTGCACGGTTTCAATCACCAGGTGCACGGCTCTATTTCCTCCTCCAGCACTTGTCAAACAGTCCATAAAGCACCCAGGACGGCCCTGAGTGAAAGAGGGCCGTAGTAGGGTGCTCCTATAGCGGGCATTAAAATCAGAATGACCGTTAAATGCATTTATGACCATATTTGTGTTTTTGGGTTACCAGATGCACGGTTTCAATCACCAGGTGCACGGCTCTATTTCCTCCTCCAGCACTTGTCAAACAGTCCATAAAGCACCCAGGACGGCCCTGAGTGAAAGAGGGCCGTAGTAGGGTGCTCCTATAGCGGGCATTAAAATCAGAATGACCGTTAAATGCATTTATGACCATATTTGTGTTTTTGGGTTACCAGATGCACGGTTTCAATCACCAGGTGCACGGCTCTATTTCCTCCTCCAGCACTTGTCAAACAGTCCATAAAGCACCCAGGACGGCCCTGAGTGAAAGAGGGCCGTAGTAGGGTGCTCCTATAGCGGGCATTAAAATCAGAATGACCGTTAAATGCATTTATGACCATATTTGTGTTTTTGGGTTACCGCTTGTATAGCAATCAGTATCCATCGTGAAATTTCAAAGTGTCCATAATGCACTCAGGTCGCCCCCGACAGAGAGAGGGCCGTAGTAGGGTGTTTCCATAGCGGGCATTAATATCAGAATGACCCTTAAATGCATTTAGGACCATATTTGAATTTTTGGGTTACCAGATGCACGTTTTCAATCACCAGGTGCACGGTTTCAATCACCAGGTGCACGGCTCTATTTCCTCCTCCAGCACTTGTCAAACAGTCCATAAAGCACCCAGGACGGCCCTGAGTGAAAGAGGGCCGTAGTAGGGTGCTCCTATAGCGGGCATTAAAATCAGAATGACCGTTAAATGCATTTATGACCATATTTGTGTTTTTGGGTTACCAGATGCACGGTTTCAATCACCAGGTGCACGGCTCTATTTCCTCCTCCAGCACTTGTCAAACAGTCCATAAAGCACCCAGGACGGCCCTGAGTGAAAGAGGGCCGTAGTAGGGTGCTCCTATAGCGGGCATTAAAATCAGAATGACCGTTAAATGCATTTATGACCATATTTGTGTTTTTGGGTTACCAGATGCACGGTTTCAATCACCAGGTGCACGGCTCTATTTCCTCCTCCAGCACTTGTCAAACAGTCCATAAAGCACCCAGGACGGCCCTGAGTGAAAGAGGGCCGTAGTAGGGTGCTCCTATAGCGGGCATTAAAATCAGAATGACCGTTAAATGCATTTATGACCATATTTGTGTTTTTGGGTTACCGCTTGTATAGCAATCAGTATCCATCGTGAAATTTCAAAGTGTCCATAATGCACTCAGGTCGCCCCCGACAGAGAGAGGGCCGTAGTAGGGTGTTTCCATAGCGGGCATTAATATCAGAATGACCCTTAAATGCATTTAGGACCATATTTGAATTTTTGGGTTACCAGATGCACGTTTTCAATCACCAGGTGCACGGTTTCAATCACCAGGTGCACGGCTCTATTTCCTCCTCCAGCACTTGTCAAACAGTCCATAAAGCACCCAGGACGGCCCTGAGTGAAAGAGGGCCGTAGTAGGGTGCTCCTATAGCGGGCATTAAAATCAGAATGACCGTTAAATGCATTTATGACCATATTTGTGTTTTTGGGTTACCAGATGCACGGTTTCAATCACCAGGTGCACGGCTCTATTTCCTCCTCCAGCACTTGTCAAACAGTCCATAAAGCACCCAGGACGGCCCTGAGTGAAAGAGGGCCGTAGTAGGGTGCTCCTATAGCGGGCATTAAAATCAGAATGACCGTTAAATGCATTTATGACCATATTTGTGTTTTTGGGTTACCAGATGCACGGTTTCAATCACCAGGTGCACGGCTCTATTTCCTCCTCCAGCACTTGTCAAACAGTCCATAAAGCACCCAGGACGGCCCTGAGTGAAAGAGGGCCGTAGTAGGGTGCTCCTATAGCGGGCATTAAAATCAGAATGACCGTTAAATGCATTTATGACCATATTTGTGTTTTTGGGTTACCGCTTGTATAGCAATCAGTATCCATCGTGAAATTTCAAAGTGTCCATAATGCACTCAGGTCGCCCCCGACAGAGAGAGGGCCGTAGTAGGGTGTTTCCATAGCGGGCATTAATATCAGAATGACCCTTAAATGCATTTAGGACCATATTTGAATTTTTGGGTTACCAGATGCACGTTTTCAATCACCAGGTGCACGGTTTCAATCACCAGGTGCACGGCTCTATTTCCTCCTCCAGCACTTGTCAAACAGTCCATAAAGCACCCAGGACGGCCCTGAGTGAAAGAGGGCCGTAGTAGGGTGCTCCTATAGCGGGCATTAAAATCAGAATGACCGTTAAATGCATTTATGACCATATTTGTGTTTTTGGGTTACCAGATGCACGGTTTCAATCACCAGGTGCACGGCTCTATTTCCTCCTCCAGCACTTGTCAAACAGTCCATAAAGCACCCAGGACGGCCCTGAGTGAAAGAGGGCCGTAGTAGGGTGCTCCTATAGCGGGCATTAAAATCAGAATGACCGTTAAATGCATTTATGACCATATTTGTGTTTTTGGGTTACCAGATGCACGGTTTCAATCACCAGGTGCACGGCTCTATTTCCTCCTCCAGCACTTGTCAAACAGTCCATAAAGCACCCAGGACGGCCCTGAGTGAAAGAGGGCCGTAGTAGGGTGCTCCTATAGCGGGCATTAAAATCAGAATGACCGTTAAATGCATTTATGACCATATTTGTGTTTTTGGGTTACCGCTTGTATAGCAATCAGTATCCATCGTGAAATTTCAAAGTGTCCATAATGCACTCAGGTCGCCCCCGACAGAGAGAGGGCCGTAGTAGGGTGTTTCCATAGCGGGCATTAATATCAGAATGACCCTTAAATGCATTTAGGACCATATTTGAATTTTTGGGTTACCAGATGCACGTTTTCAATCACCAGGTGCACGGTTTCAATCACCAGGTGCACGGCTCTATTTCCTCCTCCAGCACTTGTCAAACAGTCCATAAAGCACCCAGGACGGCCCTGAGTGAAAGAGGGCCGTAGTAGGGTGCTCCTATAGCGGGCATTAAAATCAGAATGACCGTTAAATGCATTTATGACCATATTTGTGTTTTTGGGTTACCAGATGCACGGTTTCAATCACCAGGTGCACGGCTCTATTTCCTCCTCCAGCACTTGTCAAACAGTCCATAAAGCACCCAGGACGGCCCTGAGTGAAAGAGGGCCGTAGTAGGGTGCTCCTATAGCGGGCATTAAAATCAGAATGACCGTTAAATGCATTTATGACCATATTTGTGTTTTTGGGTTACCGCTTGTATAGCAATCAGTATCCATCGTGAAATTTCAAAGTGTCCATAATGCACTCAGGTCGCCCCCGACAGAGAGAGGGCCGTAGTAGGGTGTTTCCATAGCGGGCATTAATATCAGAATGACCCTTAAATGCATTTAGGACCATATTTGAATTTTTGGGTTACCAGATGCACGTTTTCAATCACCAGGTGCACGGTTTCAATCACCAGGTGCACGGCTCTATTTCCTCCTCCAGCACTTGTCAAACAGTCCATAAAGCACCCAGGACGGCCCTGAGTGAAAGAGGGCCGTAGTAGGGTGCTCCTATAGCGGGCATTAAAATCAGAATGACCGTTAAATGCATTTATGACCATATTTGTGTTTTTGGGTTACCAGATGCACGGTTTCAATCACCAGGTGCACGGCTCTATTTCCTCCTCCAGCACTTGTCAAACAGTCCATAAAGCACCCAGGACGGCCCTGAGTGAAAGAGGGCCGTAGTAGGGTGCTCCTATAGCGGGCATTAAAATCAGAATGACCGTTAAATGCATTTATGACCATATTTGTGTTTTTGGGTTACCAGATGCACGGTTTCAATCACCAGGTGCACGGCTCTATTTCCTCCTCCAGCACTTGTCAAACAGTCCATAAAGCACCCAGGACGGCCCTGAGTGAAAGAGGGCCGTAGTAGGGTGCTCCTATAGCGGGCATTAAAATCAGAATGACCGTTAAATGCATTTATGACCATATTTGTGTTTTTGGGTTACCGCTTGTATAGCAATCAGTATCCATCGTGAAATTTCAAAGTGTCCATAATGCACTCAGGTCGCCCCCGACAGAGAGAGGGCCGTAGTAGGGTGTTTCCATAGCGGGCATTAATATCAGAATGACCCTTAAATGCATTTAGGACCATATTTGAATTTTTGGGTTACCGCTTTTATACCAGGTCAGTTTCAATCCATGCACGTGAAATTTCAAACAGTCCATAAAGCACCCAGGACGGCCCTGAGTGAAAGAGGGCCGTAGTAGGGTGCTCCATAGCGGGCATTAAAATCAGAATGACCGTTAAATGCATTTATGACCATATTTGTTTTTTGGGTTACCAGATGCACGGTTTCAATCACCAGGTGCACGGCTCTATTTCCTCCTCCAGCACTTGTCAAACAGTCCATAAAGCACCCAGGACGGCCCTGAGTGAAAGAGGGCCGTAGTAGGGTGCTCCTATAGCGGGCATTAAAATCAGAATGACCGTTAAATGCATTTATGACCATATTTGTGTTTTTGGGTTACCAGATGCACGGTTTCAATCACCAGGTGCACGGCTCTATTTCCTCCTCCAGCACTTGTCAAACAGTCCATAAAGCACCCAGGACGGCCCTGAGTGAAAGAGGGCCGTAGTAGGGTGCTCCTATAGCGGGCATTAAAATCAGAATGACCGTTAAATGCATTTATGACCATATTTGTGTTTTTGGGTTACCGCTTGTATAGCAATCAGTATCCATCGTGAAATTTCAAAGTGTCCATAATGCACTCAGGTCGCCCCCGACAGAGAGAGGGCCGTAGTAGGGTGTTTCCATAGCGGGCATTAATATCAGAATGACCCTTAAATGCATTTAGGACCATATTTGAATTTTTGGGTTACCAGATGCACGTTTTCAATCACCAGGTGCACGGTTTCAATCACCAGGTGCACGGCTCTATTTCCTCCTCCAGCACTTGTCAAACAGTCCATAAAGCACCCAGGACGGCCCTGAGTGAAAGAGGGCCGTAGTAGGGTGCTCCTATAGCGGGCATTAAAATCAGAATGACCGTTAAATGCATTTATGACCATATTTGTGTTTTTGGGTTACCAGATGCACGGTTTCAATCACCAGGTGCACGGCTCTATTTCCTCCTCCAGCACTTGTCAAACAGTCCATAAAGCACCCAGGACGGCCCTGAGTGAAAGAGGGCCGTAGTAGGGTGCTCCTATAGCGGGCATTAAAATCAGAATGACCGTTAAATGCATTTATGACCATATTTGTGTTTTTGGGTTACCGCTTGTATAGCAATCAGTATCCATCGTGAAATTTCAAAGTGTCCATAATGCACTCAGGTCGCCCCCGACAGAGAGAGGGCCGTAGTAGGGTGTTTCCATAGCGGGCATTAATATCAGAATGACCCTTAAATGCATTTAGGACCATATTTGAATTTTTGGGTTACCAGATGCACGTTTTCAATCACCAGGTGCACGGTTTCAATCACCAGGTGCACGGCTCTATTTCCTCCTCCAGCACTTGTCAAACAGTCCATAAAGCACCCAGGACGGCCCTGAGTGAAAGAGGGCCGTAGTAGGGTGCTCCTATAGCGGGCATTAAAATCAGAATGACCGTTAAATGCATTTATGACCATATTTGTGTTTTTGGGTTACCAGATGCACGGTTTCAATCACCAGGTGCACGGCTCTATTTCCTCCTCCAGCACTTGTCAAACAGTCCATAAAGCACCCAGGACGGCCCTGAGTGAAAGAGGGCCGTAGTAGGGTGCTCCTATAGCGGGCATTAAAATCAGAATGACCGTTAAATGCATTTATGACCATATTTGTGTTTTTGGGTTACCAGATGCACGGTTTCAATCACCAGGTGCACGGCTCTATTTCCTCCTCCAGCACTTGTCAAACAGTCCATAAAGCACCCAGGACGGCCCTGAGTGAAAGAGGGCCGTAGTAGGGTGCTCCTATAGCGGGCATTAAAATCAGAATGACCGTTAAATGCATTTATGACCATATTTGTGTTTTTGGGTTACCGCTTGTATAGCAATCAGTATCCATCGTGAAATTTCAAAGTGTCCATAATGCACTCAGGTCGCCCCCGACAGAGAGAGGGCCGTAGTAGGGTGTTTCCATAGCGGGCATTAATATCAGAATGACCCTTAAATGCATTTAGGACCATATTTGAATTTTTGGGTTACCAGATGCACGTTTTCAATCACCAGGTGCACGGTTTCAATCACCAGGTGCACGGCTCTATTTCCTCCTCCAGCACTTGTCAAACAGTCCATAAAGCACCCAGGACGGCCCTGAGTGAAAGAGGGCCGTAGTAGGGTGCTCCTATAGCGGGCATTAAAATCAGAATGACCGTTAAATGCATTTATGACCATATTTGTGTTTTTGGGTTACCAGATGCACGGTTTCAATCACCAGGTGCACGGCTCTATTTCCTCCTCCAGCACTTGTCAAACAGTCCATAAAGCACCCAGGACGGCCCTGAGTGAAAGAGGGCCGTAGTAGGGTGCTCCTATAGCGGGCATTAAAATCAGAATGACCGTTAAATGCATTTATGACCATATTTGTGTTTTTGGGTTACCAGATGCACGGTTTCAATCACCAGGTGCACGGCTCTATTTCCTCCTCCAGCACTTGTCAAACAGTCCATAAAGCACCCAGGACGGCCCTGAGTGAAAGAGGGCCGTAGTAGGGTGCTCCTATAGCGGGCATTAAAATCAGAATGACCGTTAAATGCATTTATGACCATATTTGTGTTTTTGGGTTACCGCTTGTATAGCAATCAGTATCCATCGTGAAATTTCAAAGTGTCCATAATGCACTCAGGTCGCCCCCGACAGAGAGAGGGCCGTAGTAGGGTGTTTCCATAGCGGGCATTAATATCAGAATGACCCTTAAATGCATTTAGGACCATATTTGAATTTTTGGGTTACCAGATGCACGTTTTCAATCACCAGGTGCACGGTTTCAATCACCAGGTGCACGGCTCTATTTCCTCCTCCAGCACTTGTCAAACAGTCCATAAAGCACCCAGGACGGCCCTGAGTGAAAGAGGGCCGTAGTAGGGTGCTCCTATAGCGGGCATTAAAATCAGAATGACCGTTAAATGCATTTATGACCATATTTGTGTTTTTGGGTTACCAGATGCACGGTTTCAATCACCAGGTGCACGGCTCTATTTCCTCCTCCAGCACTTGTCAAACAGTCCATAAAGCACCCAGGACGGCCCTGAGTGAAAGAGGGCCGTAGTAGGGTGCTCCTATAGCGGGCATTAAAATCAGAATGACCGTTAAATGCATTTATGACCATATTTGTGTTTTTGGGTTACCAGATGCACGGTTTCAATCACCAGGTGCACGGCTCTATTTCCTCCTCCAGCACTTGTCAAACAGTCCATAAAGCACCCAGGACGGCCCTGAGTGAAAGAGGGCCGTAGTAGGGTGCTCCTATAGCGGGCATTAAAATCAGAATGACCGTTAAATGCATTTATGACCATATTTGTGTTTTTGGGTTACCGCTTGTATAGCAATCAGTATCCATCGTGAAATTTCAAAGTGTCCATAATGCACTCAGGTCGCCCCCGACAGAGAGAGGGCCGTAGTAGGGTGTTTCCATAGCGGGCATTAATATCAGAATGACCCTTAAATGCATTTAGGACCATATTTGAATTTTTGGGTTACCAGATGCACGTTTTCAATCACCAGGTGCACGGTTTCAATCACCAGGTGCACGGCTCTATTTCCTCCTCCAGCACTTGTCAAACAGTCCATAAAGCACCCAGGACGGCCCTGAGTGAAAGAGGGCCGTAGTAGGGTGCTCCTATAGCGGGCATTAAAATCAGAATGACCGTTAAATGCATTTATGACCATATTTGTGTTTTTGGGTTACCAGATGCACGGTTTCAATCACCAGGTGCACGGCTCTATTTCCTCCTCCAGCACTTGTCAAACAGTCCATAAAGCACCCAGGACGGCCCTGAGTGAAAGAGGGCCGTAGTAGGGTGCTCCTATAGCGGGCATTAAAATCAGAATGACCGTTAAATGCATTTATGACCATATTTGTGTTTTTGGGTTACCGCTTGTATAGCAATCAGTATCCATCGTGAAATTTCAAAGTGTCCATAATGCACTCAGGTCGCCCCCGACAGAGAGAGGGCCGTAGTAGGGTGTTTCCATAGCGGGCATTAATATCAGAATGACCCTTAAATGCATTTAGGACCATATTTGAATTTTTGGGTTACCAGATGCACGTTTTCAATCACCAGGTGCACGGTTTCAATCACCAGGTGCACGGCTCTATTTCCTCCTCCAGCACTTGTCAAACAGTCCATAAAGCACCCAGGACGGCCCTGAGTGAAAGAGGGCCGTAGTAGGGTGCTCCTATAGCGGGCATTAAAATCAGAATGACCGTTAAATGCATTTATGACCATATTTGTGTTTTGGGTTACCAGATGCACGGTTTCAATCACCAGGTGCACGGCTCTATTTCCTCCTCCAGCACTTGTCAAACAGTCCATAAAGCACCCAGGACGGCCCTGAGTGAAAGAGGGCCGTAGTAGGGTGCTCCTATAGCGGGCATTAAAATCAGAATGACCGTTAAATGCATTTATGACCATATTTGTGTTTTTGGGTTACCGCTTGTATAGCAATCAGTATCCATCGTGAAATTTCAAAGTGTCCATAATGCACTCAGGTCGCCCCCGACAGAGAGAGGGCCGTAGTAGGGTGTTTCCATAGCGGGCATTAATATCAGAATGACCCTTAAATGCATTTAGGACCATATTTGAATTTTTGGGTTACCAGATGCACGTTTTCAATCACCAGGTGCACGGTTTCAATCACCAGGTGCACGGCTCTATTTCCTCCTCCAGCACTTGTCAAACAGTCCATAAAGCACCCAGGACGGCCCTGAGTGAAAGAGGGCCGTAGTAGGGTGCTCCTATAGCGGGCATTAAAATCAGAATGACCGTTAAATGCATTTATGACCATATTTGTGTTTTTGGGTTACCGCTTGTATAGCAATCAGTATCCATCGTGAAATTTCAAAGTCCATAATGCACTCAGGTCGCCCCCGACAGAGAGAGGGCCGTAGTAGGGTGTTTCCATAGCGGGCATTAATATCAGAATGACCCTTAAATGCATTTAGGACCATATTTGAATTTTTGGGTTACCAGATGCACGTTTTCAATCACCAGGTGCACGGTCTTCAATCACAGGTGCACGGCTCTATTCCTCCTCCAGCACTTGTCAACAGCTCCTAAGCACCCAGGACGGCCCTGAGTGAAAGAGGGCCGTAGATAGGGTGCTCCTATAGCGGGCATTAAAATCAGAATGACCGTTAAATGCATTTATGACCATATTTGTGTTTTTGGGTTACCAGGATGCACGGTTTCAATCACCAGGTGCACGGCTCTATTTCCTTCCTCCAGCACTTGTCAAACAGTCCATAAAGCACCCAGGGACGGCCCTGAGTGAAAGAGGGCCGTAGTAGGGTGCTCCTATAGCGGGCATTAAAATCAGAATGACCGTTAAATGCATTTATGACCATAATTTGTGTTTTGGGTTACCGCTTGTATAGCAATCAGTATCCATCGTGAAATTATCAAGTGTCCATAATGCACTCAGGTCGCCCCCGACAGAGAGAGGGGCCGTAGTAGGGTGTTCCATAGCGGGCATTAATATCAGAATGACCCTTAAATGCATTTAGGACCATATTTGAATTTTTGGGTTACCAGATGCACGTTTTCAATCACCAGGTGCACGGTTTCAATCACCAGGTGCACGGCTCTATTTCCTCCTCCAGCACTTGTCAAACAGTCCATAAGCACCCAGGACGGCCCTGAGTGAAAGAGGGCCGTAGTAGGGTGCTCCTATAGCGGGCATTAAAATCAGAATGACCGTTAAATGCATTTATGACCATATTTGTGTTTTTGGGTTACCAGATGCACGGTTTCAATCACCAGGTGCACGGCTCTATTTCCTCCTCCAGCACTTGTCAAACAGTCCATAAAGCACCCAGGACGGCCCTGAGTGAAAGAGGGCCGTAGTAGGGTGCTCCTATAGCGGGCATTAAAATCAGAATGACCGTTAAATGCATTTATGACCATATTTGTGTTTTTGGGTTACCGCTTGTATAGCAATCAGTATCCATCGTGAAATTTCAAAGTGTCCATAATGCACTCAGGTCGCCCCCGACAGAGAGAGGGCCGTAGTAGGGTGTTTCCATAGCGGGCATTAATATCAGAATGACCCTTAAATGCATTTAGGACCATATTTGAATTTTTGGGTTACCAGATGCACGTTTTCAATCACCAGGTGCACGGTTTCAATCACCCAGGTGCACGGCTCTATTTCCTCCTCCAGCACTTGTCAAACAGTCCATAAAAGCACCCAGGACGGCCCTGAGTGAAAGAGGGCCGTAGTAGGGTGCTCCTATAGCGGCATTAAATCAGAATGACCCGTTAAATGGCATTTATGACCATATTTGTGTTTTGGGTTACCAGATGCACGGTTTCAATCACCAGGTGCACGGCTCTATTTCCTCCTCCAGCACTTGTCAAACAGTCCATGAAAGACCCAGGACGGCCCTGAGTGAAAGAGGGCCGTAGTAGGGTGCTCCTATAGCGGGCATTAAAATCAGAATGACCGTTAAATGCATTTATGCACCATGTTGTGTTTTTGGGTACCAGGATGCCCGGTTCAACTCACCAGGTGCACGGCTCTATTCCTCCTTCCAGCACTTGTCAACAGTCCAATAAAGCCCCCCATGGACAAGGCGCCTGAGTGAAAGAGGGCCGGTAGTAGGGGTGCTCCTATAGCGAGCCTTAAAATCAGAATTGAACGTTAATGCATTTATGGACCATATTTGTGTTTTTGGGTTGTACCAGGGATGCACGGTTTTCAATCACCAGGTGCACGGCTCTATTTCCTCCTCCAGCACTTGTCAAACAGTCCATAAAGCACCCCGACGCCCTGAGTGAAAGAGGGGCCGTAGTAGGGTCCCTATAGCGGGCATTAAAATCAGAATGACCGTTAAATGCATTTATGACCATATTTGTGTTTTGGGTTACCGCTTGTATAGCAATCAGTAATCCATCGTGAAATGTCAAAGTGTCCATAATGCACTCAGGTCGCCCCCCGACAGAGAGGGGCCGTAGTAGGGTTTTTCCATAGCGGGCATTAATATCAGAATGAACCCTTAAATGCAGTTAGGAACCATATTGAATTTTTGGGTTACCGTTGCAACTTTTCAATCACAAGGTGCGGCACACGTTCAATCACAAGGTGCAACGCTCTTTTCACTCCTCCACACTGGTCAAACAGTCCATAACGCGCACCCAAACGGCCTGAGTGCAAAAGAGGCGTAGGTAAGGGTGCTCCTATAGCGTGCATTAAAATCAGATGACCGTGAAATGCATTTTAGACACCGTATTTTGTGTTTTTTGTTGGTCGTTCTACCATGATGCAACGGTTACTCAATCACCAGGTTGCACGGCCTCTATTTCTTCCCCTCCAGCCTTGGTCAAACCAGTCCAAGCACCCAGGAACGGCCCGAGTGAAAAGAGGCGCCGTATAGGGTGCTCCTATAAAGCTGGCATTAAAATTATCAGAATTGACCGTTAAATGCATTTTATGACCATATTTTGTTGTTTTTTGTTAACCATATGCACGGTTTCTCACACCAGGTGCACGGCTCATTTCCTCCTCCAGCAACTTGTCAACAGTCCATAAAGCACCCAGGACGGCCCCGAGTGAAGAGGGCCGTAGTGGGGTGCTCCTATAGCGGGCATTAAAATCAGAATGACCGTTAAATGCATTTATGACCATATTTGTGTTTTGGGTTACCGCTTGTATAGCAATCATATCCATCGTGAAATTTCAAATTGTCCATAATGCACTCAGGTCGCCCCCGAGAGAGAGGGCCGTAGTAGGGTGTTCCATAGCGGGCATTAAATTCAGAATGACCCTTAAATGCATTTGGACCATATTTTGATTTTTTGGTTTACCAGATGCACGGGTTTCAATCACCAGGTGCACGGTTGCATCACCAGTGCACTGCCTATTTCCTCCTCCAGCACTTGTCAAACAGTCCAAGCACCCAGGACGGCCCTGAGTGAAGAGGGCCGTAGTAGGTGCTCCTATAGGGCATTAAAATCAGAATGACCGTTAAATGCATGTATGACCATATTGTGTTTTTTGGGTACCA
>NW_022262313.1:0-87110 GCF_002021735.2 Oncorhynchus kisutch | reverse complement strand
CCAAAAACAACAAAAATATGGTCATAAATGCATTTAACGGTCATTCTGATTTTAATGCCCGCTATAGGAGCACCCTACTACGGCCCTCTTTCACTCAGGGCCGTCCTGGGTGCTTTATGGACTGTTTGACAAGTGCTGGAGGAGGAAATAGAGCCGTGCACCTGGTGATTGAAACCGTGCATCTGGTAACCAAAAACACAAATATGGTCATAAATGCATTTAACGGTCATTCTGATTTTAATGCCCGCTATAGGAGCACCCTACTACGGCCCTCTTTCACTCAGGGCCGTCCTGGGTGCTTTATGGACTGTTTGACAAGTGCTGGAGGAGGAAATAGAGCCGTGCACCTGGTGATTGAAACCTGGTTATTGAAAACGTGCATCTGGTAACCCAAAAATTCAAATATGGTCCTAAATGCATTTAAGGGTCATTCTGATATTAATGCCCGCTATGGAAACACCCTACTACGGCCCTCTCTCTGTCGGGGGCGACCTGAGTGCATTATGGACACTTTGAAATTTCACGATGGATACTGATTGCTATACAAGCGGTAACCCAAAAACACAAATATGGTCATAAATGCATTTAACGGTCATTCTGATTTTAATGCCCGCTATAGGAGCACCCTACTACGGCCCTCTTTCACTCAGGGCCGTCCTGGTGCTTTATGGACTGTTGACAAGTGCTGGAGGAGGAAATAGAGCCGTGCACCTGGTGATTGAAACCGTGCATCTGGTAACCCAAAAACACAAATATGGTCATAAATGCATTTAACGGTCATTCTGATTTTAATGCCCGCTATAGGAGCACCCTACTACGGCCCTCTTTCACTCAGGGCCGTCCTGGGTGCTTTATGGACTGTTTGACAAGTGCTGGAGGAGGAAATAGAGCCGTGCACCTGGTGATTGAAACCGTGCATCTGGTAACCCAAAAACACAAATATGGTCATAAATGCATTTAACGGTCATTCTGATTTTAATGCCCGCTATAGGAGCACCCTACTACGGCCCTCTTTCACTCAGGGCCGTCCTGGGTGCTTTATGGACTGTTTGACAAGTGCTGGAGGAGGAAATAGAGCCGTGCACCTGGTGATTGAAACCGTGCACCTGGTGATTGAAAACGTGCATCTGGTAACCCAAAATTCAAATATGGTCCTAAATGCATTTAAGGGTCATTCTGATATTAATGCCCGCTATGGAAACACCCTACTACGGCCCTCTCTCTGTCGGGGGCGACCTGAGTGCATTATGGACACTTTGAAATTTCACGATGGATACTGATTGCTATACAAGCGGTAACCCAAAACACAAATATGGTCATAAATGCATTTAACGGTCATTCTGATTTTAATGCCCGCTATAGGAGCACCCTACTACGGCCCTCTTTCACTCAGGGCCGTCCTGGGTGCTTTATGGACTGTTTGACAAGTGCTGGAGGAGGAAATAGAGCCGTGCACCTGGTGATTGAAACCGTGCATCTGGTAACCCAAAAACACAAATATGGTCATAAATGCATTTAACGGTCATTCTGATTTTAATGCCCGCTATAGGAGCACCCTACTACGGCCCTCTTTCACTCAGGGCCGTCCTGGGTGCTTTATGGACTGTTTGACAAGTGCTGGAGGAGGAAATAGAGCCGTGCACCTGGTGATTGAAACCGTGCATCTGGTAACCCAAAAACACAAATATGGTCATAAATGCATTTAACGGTCATTCTGATTTTAATGCCCGCTATAGGAGCACCCTACTACGGCCCTCTTTCACTCAGGGCCGTCCTGGGTGCTTTATGGACTGTTTGACAAGTGCTGGAGGAGGAAATAGAGCCGTGCACCTGGTGATTGAAACCGTGCACCTGGTGATTGAAAACGTGCATCTGGTAACCCAAAAATTCAAATATGGTCCTAAATGCATTTAAGGGTCATTCTGATATTAATGCCCGCTATGGAAACACCCTACTACGGCCCTCTCTCTGTCGGGGCGACCTGAGTGCATTATGGACACTTTGAAATTTCACGATGGATACTGATTGCTATACAAGCGGTAACCCAAAAACACAAATATGGTCATAAATGCATTTAACGGTCATTCTGATTTTAATGCCCGCTATAGGAGCACCCTACTACGGCCCTCTTTCACTCAGGGCCGTCCTGGGTGCTTTATGGACTGTTTGACAAGTGCTGGAGGAGGAAATAGAGCCGTGCACCTGGTGATTGAAACCGTGCATCTGGTAACCCAAAAACACAATATGGTCATAAATGCATTTAACGGTCATTCTGATTTTAATGCCCGCTATAGGAGCACCCTACTACGGCCCTCTTTCACTCAGGGCCGTCCTGGGTGCTTTATGGACTGTTTGACAAGTGCTGGAGGAGGAAATAGAGCCGTGCACCTGGTGATTGAAACCGTGCACCTGGTGATTGAAAACGTGCATCTGGTAACCCAAAAATTCAAATATGGTCCTAAATGCATTTAAGGGTCATTCTGATATTAATGCCCGCTATGGAAACACCCTACTACGGCCCTCTCTCTGTCGGGGGCGACCTGAGTGCATTATGGACACTTTGAAATTTCACGATGGATACTGATTGCTATACAAGCGGTAACCCAAAAACACAAATATGGTCATAAATGCATTTAACGGTCATTCTGATTTTAATGCCCGCTATAGGAGCACCCTACTACGGCCCTCTTTCACTCAGGGCCGTCCTGGGTGCTTTATGGACTGTTTGACAAGTGCTGGAGGAGGAAATAGAGCCGTGCACCTGGTGATTGAAACCGTGCATCTGGTAACCCAAAAACACAAATATGGTCATAAATGCATTTAACGGTCATTCTGATTTTAATGCCCGCTATAGGAGCACCCTACTACGGCCCTCTTTCACTCAGGGCCGTCCTGGGTGCTTTATGGACTGTTTGACAAGTGCTGGAGGAGGAAATAGAGCCGTGCACCTGGTGATTGAAACCGTGCATCTGGTAACCCAAAACACAAATATGGTCATAAATGCATTTAACGGTCATTCTGATTTAATGCCCGCTATAGGAGCACCCTACTACGGCCCTCTTTCACTCAGGGCCGTCCTGGGTGCTTTATGGACTGTTTGACAAGTGCTGGAGGAGGAAATAGAGCCGTGCACCTGGTGATTGAAACCGTGCACCTGGTGATTGAAAACGTGCATCTGGTAACCCAAAAATTCAAATATGGTCCTAAATGCATTTAAGGGTCATTCTGATATTAATGCCCGCTATGGAAACACCCTACTACGGCCCTCTCTCTGTCGGGGGCGACCTGAGTGCATTATGGACACTTTGAAATTTCACGATGGATACTGATTGCTATACAAGCGGTAACCCAAAAACACAAATATGGTCATAAATGCATTTAACGGTCATTCTGATTTTAATGCCCGCTATAGGAGCACCCTACTACGGCCCTCTTTCACTCAGGGCCGTCCTGGGTGCTTTATGGACTGTTTGACAAGTGCTGGAGGAGGAAATAGAGCCGTGCACCTGGTGATTGAAACCGTGCACCTGGTGATTGAAAACGTGCATCTGGTAACCCAAAATTCAAATATGGTCCTAAATGCATTTAAGGGTCATTCTGATATTAATGCCCGCTATGGAAACACCCTACTACGGCCCTCTCTCTGTCGGGGCGACCTGAGTGCATTATGGACACTTTGAAATTTCACGATGGATACTGATTGCTATACAAGCGGTAACCCAAAAACACAAATATGGTCATAAATGCATTTAACGGTCATTCTGATTTTAATGCCCGCTATAGGAGCACCCTACTACGGCCCTCTTTCACTCAGGGCCGTCCTGGGTGCTTTATGGACTGTTTGACAAGTGCTGGAGGAGGAAATAGAGCCGTGCACCTGGTGATTGAAACCGTGCACCTGGTGATTGAAAACGTGCATCTGGTAACCCAAAAATTCAAATATGGTCCTAAATGCATTTAAGGGTCATTCTGATATTAATGCCCGCTATGGAAAACACCTACTACGGCCCTCTCTCTGTCGGGGGCGACCTGAGTGCATTATGGACACTTTGAAATTTCACGATGGATACTGATTGCTATACAAGCGGTAACCCAAAACACAAATATGGTCATAAATGCATTTAACGGTCATTCTGATTTTAATGCCCGCTATAGGAGCACCCTACTACGGCCCTCTTTCACTCAGGGCCGTCCTGGGTGCTTTATGGACTGTTTGACAAGTGCTGGAGGAGGAAATAGAGCCGTGCACCTGGTGATTGAAACCGTGCATCTGGTAACCCAAAAACACAAATATGGTCATAAATGCATTTAACGGTCATTCTGATTTTAATGCCCGCTATAGGAGCACCCTACTACGGCCCTCTTTCACTCAGGGCCGTCCTGGGTGCTTTATGGACTGTTTGACAAGTGCTGGAGGAGGAAATAGAGCCGTGCACCTGGTGATTGAAACCGTGCATCTGGTAACCCAAAAACACAAATATGGTCATAAATGCATTTAACGGTCATTCTGATTTTAATGCCCGCTATAGGAGCACCCTACTACGGCCCTCTTTCACTCAGGGCCGTCCTGGGTGCTTTATGGACTGTTTGACAAGTGCTGGAGGAGGAAATAGAGCCGTGCACCTGGTGATTGAAACCGTGCACCTGGTGATTGAAACGTGCATCTGGTAACCCAAAAATTCAAATATGGTCCTAAATGCATTTAAGGGTCATTCTGATATTAATGCCCGCTATGGAAACACCCTACTACGGCCCTCTCTCTGTCGGGGGCGACCTGAGTGCATTATGGACACTTTGAAATTTCACGATGGATACTGATTGCTATACAAGCGGTAACCCAAAAACACAAATATGGTCATAAATGCATTTAACGGTCATTCTGATTTTAATGCCCGCTATAGGAGCACCCTACTACGGCCCTCTTTCACTCAGGGCCGTCCTGGGTGCTTTATGGACTGTTTGACAAGTGCTGGAGGAGGAAATAGAGCCGTGCACCTGGTGATTGAAACCGTGCATCTGGTAACCCAAAAACACAAATATGGTCATAAATGCATTTAACGGTCATTCTGATTTTAATGCCCGCTATAGGAGCACCCTACTACGGCCCTCTTTCACTCAGGGCCGTCCTGGGTGCTTTATGGACTGTTTGACAAGTGCTGGAGGAGGAAATAGAGCCGTGCACCTGGTGATTGAAACCGTGCATCTGGTAACCCAAAAACACAAATATGGTCATAAATGCATTTAACGGTCATTCTGATTTTAATGCCCGCTATAGGAGCACCCTACTACGGCCCTCTTTCACTCAGGGCCGTCCTGGGTGCTTTATGGACTGTTTGACAAGTGCTGGAGGAGGAAATAGAGCCGTGCACCTGGTGATTGAAACCGTGCACCTGGTGATTGAAAACGTGCATCTGGTAACCCAAAATTCAAATATGGTCCTAAATGCATTTAAGGGTCATTCTGATATTAATGCCCGCTATGGAAACACCCTACTACGGCCCTCTCTCTGTCGGGGCGACCTGAGTGCATTATGGACACTTTGAAATTTCACGATGGATACTGATTGCTATACAAGCGGTAACCCAAAAACACAAATATGGTCATAAATGCATTTAACGGTCATTCTGATTTTAATGCCCGCTATAGGAGCACCCTACTACGGCCCTCTTTCACTCAGGGCCGTCCTGGGTGCTTTATGGACTGTTTGACAAGTGCTGGAGGAGGAAATAGAGCCGTGCACCTGGTGATTGAAACCGTGCATCTGGTAACCCAAAAACACAAATATGGTCATAAATGCATTTAACGGTCATTCTGATTTTAATGCCCGCTATAGGAGCACCCTACTACGGCCCTCTTTCACTCAGGGCCGTCCTGGGTGCTTTATGGACTGTTTGACAAGTGCTGGAGGAGGAAATAGAGCCGTGCACCTGGTGATTGAAACCGTGCATCTGGTAACCCAAAAACACAAATATGGTCATAAATGCATTTAACGGTCATTCTGATTTTAATGCCCGCTATAGGAGCACCCTACTACGGCCCTCTTTCACTCAGGGCCGTCCTGGGTGCTTTATGGACTGTTTGACAAGTGCTGGAGGAGGAAATAGAGCCGTGCACCTGGTGATTGAAACCGTGCACCTGGTGATTGAAAACGTGCATCTGGTAACCCAAAAATTCAAATATGGTCCTAAATGCATTTAAGGGTCATTCTGATATTAATGCCCGCTATGGAAACACCCTACTACGGCCCTCTCTCTGTCGGGGGCGACCTGAGTGCATTATGGACACTTTGAAATTTCACGATGGATACTGATTGCTATACAAGCGGTAACCCAAAAACACAAATATGGTCATAAATGCATTTAACGGTCATTCTGATTTTAATGCCCGCTATAGGAGCACCCTACTACGGCCCTCTTTCACTCAGGGCCGTCCTGGGTGCTTTATGGACTGTTTGACAAGTGCTGGAGGAGGAAATAGAGCCGTGCACCTGGTGATTGAAACCGTGCATCTGGTAACCCAAAAACACAAATATGGTCATAAATGCATTTAACGGTCATTCTGATTTTAATGCCCGCTATAGGAGCACCCTACTACGGCCCTCTTTCACTCAGGGCCGTCCTGGGTGCTTTATGGACTGTTTGACAAGTGCTGGAGGAGGAAATAGAGCCGTGCACCTGGTGATTGAAACCGTGCATCTGGTAACCCAAAAACACAAATATGGTCATAAATGCATTTAACGGTCATTCTGATTTTAATGCCCGCTATAGGAGCACCCTACTACGGCCCTCTTTCACTCAGGGCCGTCCTGGGTGCTTTATGGACTGTTTGACAAGTGCTGGAGGAAATAGAGCCGTGCACCTGGTGATTGAAACCGTGCACCTGGTGATTGAAAACGTGCATCTGGTAACCCAAAAATTCAAATATGGTCCTAAATGCATTTAAGGGTCATTCTGATATTAATGCCCGCTATGGAAACACCCTACTACGGCCCTCTCTCTGTCGGGGGCGACCTGGGTGCTTTATGGACACTTTGAAATTTCACGATGGATACTGATTGCTATACAAGCGGTAACCCAAAAACACAAATATGGTCATAAATGCATTTAACGGTCATTCTGATTTTAATGCCCGCTATAGGAGCACCCTACTACGGCCCTCTTTCACTCAGGGCCGTCCTGGGTGCTTTATGGACTGTTTGACAAGTGCTGGAGGAGGAAATAGAGCCGTGCACCTGGTGATTGAAACCGTGCACCTGGTGATTGAAAACGTGCATCTGGTAACCCAAAAATTCAAATATGGTCCTAAATGCATTTAAGGGTCATTCTGATATTAATGCCCGCTATGGAAACACCCTACTACGGCCCTCTCTCTGTCGGGGGCGACCTGAGTGCATTATGGACACTTTGAAATTTCACGATGGATACTGATTGCTATACAAGCGGTAACCCAAAAACACAAATATGGTCATAAATGCATTTAACGGTCATTCTGATTTTAATGCCCGCTATAGGAGCACCCTACTACGGCCCTCTTTCACTCAGGGCCGTCCTGGGTGCTTTATGGACTGTTTGACAAGTGCTGGAGGAGGAAATAGAGCCGTGCACCTGGTGATTGAAACCGTGCATCTGGTAACCCAAAAACACAAATATGGTCATAAATGCATTTAACGGTCATTCTGATTTTAATGCCCGCTATAGGAGCACCCTACTACGGCCCTCTTTCACTCAGGGCCGTCCTGGGTGCTTTATGGACTGTTTGACAAGTGCTGGAGGAGGAAATAGAGCCGTGCACCTGGTGATTGAAACCGTGCACCTGGTGATTGAAAACGTGCATCTGGTAACCCAAAAATTCAAATATGGTCCTAAATGCATTTAAGGGTCATTCTGATATTAATGCCCGCTATGGAAACACCCTACTACGGCCCTCTCTCTGTCGGGGGCGACCTGAGTGCATTATGGACACTTTGAAATTTCACGATGGATACTGATTGCTATACAAGCGGTAACCCAAAAACACAAATATGGTCATAAATGCATTTAACGGTCATTCTGATTTTAATGCCCGCTATAGGAGCACCCTACTACGGCCCTCTTTCACTCAGGGCCGTCCTGGGTGCTTTATGGACTGTTTGACAAGTGCTGGAGGAGGAAATAGAGCCGTGCACCTGGTGATTGAAACCGTGCATCTGGTAACCCAAAAACACAAATATGGTCATAAATGCATTTAACGGTCATTCTGATTTTAATGCCCGCTATAGGAGCACCCTACTACGGCCCTCTTTCACTCAGGGCCGTCCTGGGTGCTTTATGGACTGTTTGACAAGTGCTGGAGGAGGAAATAGAGCCGTGCACCTGGTGATTGAAACCGTGCATCTGGTAACCCAAAACACAAATATGGTCATAAATGCATTTAACGGTCATTCTGATTTTAATGCCCGCTATAGGAGCACCCTACTACGGCCCTCTTTCACTCAGGGCCGTCCTGGGTGCTTTATGGACTGTTTGACAAGTGCTGGAGGAGGAAATAGAGCCGTGCACCTGGTGATTGAAACCGTGCACCTGGTGATTGAAAACGTGCATCTGGTAACCCAAAAATTCAAATATGGTCCTAAATGCATTTAAGGGTCATTCTGATATTAATGCCCGCTATGGAAACACCCTACTACGGCCCTCTCTCTGTCGGGGGCGACCTGAGTGCATTATGGACACTTTGAAATTTCACGATGGATACTGATTGCTATACAAGCGGTAACCCAAAAACACAAATATGGTCATAAATGCATTTAACGGTCATTCTGATTTTAATGCCCGCTATAGGAGCACCCTACTACGGCCCTCTTTCACTCAGGGCCGTCCTGGGTGCTTTATGGACTGTTTGACAAGTGCTGGAGGAGGAAATAGAGCCGTGCACCTGGTGATTGAAACCGTGCATCTGGTAACCCAAAAACACAAATATGGTCATAAATGCATTTAACGGTCATTCTGATTTTAATGCCCGCTATAGGAGCACCCTACTACGGCCCTCTTTCACTCAGGGCCGTCCTGGGTGCTTTATGGACTGTTTGACAAGTGCTGGAGGAGGAAATAGAGCCGTGCACCTGGTGATTGAAACCGTGCATCTGGTAACCCAAAAACACAAATATGGTCATAAATGCATTTAACGGTCATTCTGATTTTAATGCCCGCTATAGGAGCACCCTACTACGGCCCTCTTTCACTCAGGGCCGTCCTGGGTGCTTTATGGACTGTTTGACAAGTGCTGGAGGAGGAAATAGAGCCGTGCACCTGGTGATTGAAACCGTGCACCTGGTGATTGAAAACGTGCATCTGGTAACCCAAAATTCAAATATGGTCCTAAATGCATTTAAGGGTCATTCTGATATTAATGCCCGCTATGGAAACACCCTACTACGGCCCTCTCTCTGTCGGGGGCGACCTGAGTGCATTATGGACACTTTGAAATTTCACGATGGATACTGATTGCTATACAAGCGGTAACCCAAAAACACAAATATGGTCATAAATGCATTTAACGGTCATTCTGATTTTAATGCCCGCTATAGGAGCACCCTACTACGGCCCTCTTTCACTCAGGGCCGTCCTGGGTGCTTTATGGACTGTTTGACAAGTGCTGGAGGAGGAAATAGAGCCGTGCACCTGGTGATTGAAACCGTGCATCTGGTAACCCAAAAACACAAATATGGTCATAAATGCATTTAACGGTCATTCTGATTTTAATGCCCGCTATAGGAGCACCCTACTACGGCCCTCTTTCACTCAGGGCCGTCCTGGGTGCTTTATGGACTGTTTGACAAGTGCTGGAGGAGGAAATAGAGCCGTGCACCTGGTGATTGAAACCGTGCATCTGGTAACCCAAAAACACAAATATGGTCATAAATGCATTTAACGGTCATTCTGATTTTAATGCCCGCTATAGGAGCACCCTACTACGGCCCTCTTTCACTCAGGGCCGTCCTGGGTGCTTTATGGACTGTTTGACAAGTGCTGGAGGAGGAAATAGAGCCGTGCACCTGGTGATTGAAACCGTGCACCTGGTGATTGAAAACGTGCATCTGGTAACCCAAAAATTCAAATATGGTCCTAAATGCATTTAAGGGTCATTCTGATATTAATGCCCGCTATGGAAACACCCTACTACGGCCCTCTCTCTGTCGGGGGCGACCTGAGTGCATTATGGACACTTTGAAATTTCACGATGGATACTGATTGCTATACAAGCGGTAACCCAAAAACACAAATATGGTCATAAATGCATTTAACGGTCATTCTGATTTTAATGCCCGCTATAGGAGCACCCTACTACGGCCCTCTTTCACTCAGGGCCGTCCTGGGTGCTTTATGGACTGTTTGACAAGTGCTGGAGGAGGAAATAGAGCCGTGCACCTGGTGATTGAAACCGTGCATCTGGTAACCCAAAAACACAAATATGGTCATAAATGCATTTAACGGTCATTCTGATTTTAATGCCCGCTATAGGAGCACCCTACTACGGCCCTCTTTCACTCAGGGCCGTCCTGGGTGCTTTATGGACTGTTTGACAAGTGCTGGAGGAGGAAATAGAGCCGTGCACCTGGTGATTGAAACCGTGCATCTGGTAACCCAAAAACACAAATATGGTCATAAATGCATTTAACGGTCATTCTGATTTTAATGCCCGCTATAGGAGCACCCTACTACGGCCCTCTTTCACTCAGGGCCGTCCTGGGTGCTTTATGGACTGTTTGACAAGTGCTGGAGGAGGAAATAGAGCCGTGCACCTGGTGATTGAAACCGTGCACCCGTGCATCTGGTAACCCAAAAATTCAAATATGGTCATAAATGCATTTAACGGTCATTCTGATTTTAATGCCCGCTATAGGAACACCCTACTACGGCCCTCTTTCACTCAGGGCCGTCCTGAGTGCTTTATGGACTGTTTGACAATTTCACGATGGATACGTGCACCTTGCTGATACAATCTGGTAACCCAAAAACACAAATATGGTCATAAATGCATTTAACGGTCATTCTGATTTTAATGCCCGCTATAGGAGCACCCTACTACGGCCCTCTTTCACTCAGGGCCGTCCTGGGTGCTTTATGGACTGTTTGACAAGTGCTGGAGGAGGAAATAGAGCCGTGCACCTGGTGATTGAAACCGTGCATCTGGTAACCCAAAAACACAAATATGGTCATAAATGCATTTAACGGTCATTCTGATTTTAATGCCCGCTATAGGAGCACCCTACTACGGCCCTCTTTCACTCGGGGCCGTCCTGGGTGCTTTATGGACTGTTTGACAAGTTTCAGGAGGATACTGATTGATTATACAAGCGGTAACCCAAAAACACAAATATGGTCATAAATGCATTTAACGGTCATTCTGATTTTAATGCCCGCTATAGGAGCACCCTACTACGGCCCTCTTTCACTCAGGGCCGTCCTGGGTGCTTTATGGACTGTTTGACAAGTGCTGGAGGAGGAAATAGAGCCGTGCACCTGGTGATTGAAACCGTGCATCTGGTAACCCAAAAACACAAATATGGTCATAAATGCATTTAACGGTCATTCTGATTTTAATGCCCGCTATAGGAGCACCCTACTACGGCCCTCTTTCACTCAGGGCCGTCCTGGGTGCTTTATGGACTGTTTGACAAGTGCTGGAGGAGGAAATAGAGCCGTGCACCTGGTGATTGAAACCGTGCACCTGGTGATTGAAAACGTGCATCTGGTAACCCAAAAATTCAAATATGGTCCTAAATGCATTTAAGGGTCATTCTGATATTAATGCCCGCTATGGAAACACCCTACTACGGCCCTCTCTCTGTCGGGGGCGACCTGAGTGCATTATGGACACTTTGAAATTTCACGATGGATACTGATTGCTATACAAGCGGTAACCCAAAAACACAAATATGGTCATAAATGCATTTAACGGTCATTCTGATTTTAATGCCCGCTATAGGAGCACCCTACTACGGCCCTCTTTCACTCAGGGCCGTCCTGGGTGCTTTATGGACTGTTTGACAAGTGCTGGAGGAGGAAATAGAGCCGTGCACCTGGTGATTGAAACCGTGCATCTGGTAACCCAAAAACACAAATATGGTCATAAATGCATTTAACGGTCATTCTGATTTTAATGCCCGCTATAGGAGCACCCTACTACGGCCCTCTTTCACTCAGGGCCGTCCTGGGTGCTTTATGGACTGTTTGACAAGTGCTGGAGGAGGAAATAGAGCCGTGCACCTGGTGATTGAAACCGTGCACCTGGTGATTGAAAACGTGCATCTGGTAACCCAAAAACACAAATATGGTCCTAAATGCATTTAAGGGTCATTCTGATATTAATGCCCGCTATAGGAACACCCTACTACGGCCCTCTCTCTGTCAGGGCCGACCTGAGTGCTTTATGGACACTTTGAAATTTCACGATGGTGATTACTGATTGCTATACAAGCGGTAACCCAAAAACACAAATATGGTCATAAATGCATTTAACGGTCATTCTGATATTAATGCCCGCTATAGGAGCACCCTACTACGGCCCTCTTCACTCAGGGCCGTCCTGGGTGCTTATGGACTGTTTGACAATTGCTGGAGGAGGATAGAGCCTGACCTGGTGATTGAAACCGTGCATCTGGTAACCCAAAAACACAAATATGGTCATAAATGCATTTAACGGTCATTCTGATTTTAATGCCCGCTATAGGAGCACCCTACTACGGCCCTCTTTCACTCAGGGCCGTCCTGGGTGCTTTATGGACTGTTTGACAAGTGCTGGAGGAGGAAATAGAGCCGTGCACCTGGTGATTGAAACCGTGCATCTGGTAACCCAAAAACACAAATATGGTCATAAATGCATTTAACGGTCATTCTGATTTTAATGCCCGCTATAGGAGCACCCTACTACGGCCCTCTTTCACTCAGGGCCGTCCTGGGTGCTTTATGGACTGTTTGACAAGTGCTGGAGGAGGAAATAGAGCCGTGCACCTGGTGATTGAAACCGTGCATCTGGTAACCCAAAAACACAAATATGGTCATAAATGCATTTAACGGTCATTCTGATTTTAATGCCCGCTATAGGAGCACCCTACTACGGCCCTCTTTCACTCAGGGCCGTCCTGGGTGCTTTATGGACTGTTTGACAAGTGCTGGAGGAGGAAATAGAGCCGTGCACCTGGTGATTGAAACCGTGCACCTGGTGATTGAAAACGTGCATCTGGTAACCCAAAAATTCAAATATGGTCCTAAATGCATTTAAGGGTCATTCTGATATTAATGCCCGCTATGGAAACACCCTACTACGGCCCTCTCTCTGTCGGGGGCGACCTGAGTGCATTATGGACACTTTGAAATTTCACGATGGATACTGATTGCTATACAAGCGGTAACCCAAAAACACAAATATGGTCATAAATGCATTTAACGGTCATTCTGATTTTAATGCCCGCTATAGGAGCACCCTACTACGGCCCTCTTTCACTCAGGGCCGTCCTGGGTGCTTTATGGACTGTTTGACAAGTGCTGGAGGAGGAAATAGAGCCGTGCACCTGGTGATTGAAACCGTGCATCTGGTAACCCAAAAACACAAATATGGTCATAAATGCATTTAACGGTCATTCTGATTTTAATGCCCGCTATAGGAGCACCCTACTACGGCCCTCTTTCACTCAGGGCCGTCCTGGGTGCTTTATGGACTGTTTGACAAGTGCTGGAGGAGGAAATAGAGCCGTGCACCTGGTGATTGAAACCGTGCACCTGGTGATTGAAAACGTGCATCTGGTAACCCAAAAATTCAAATATGGTCCTAAATGCATTTAAGGGTCATTCTGATATTAATGCCCGCTATGGAAACACCCTACTACGGCCCTCTCTCTGTCGGGGGCGACCTGAGTGCATTATGGACACTTTGAAATTTCACGATGGATACTGATTGCTATACAAGCGGTAACCCAAAAACACAAATATGGTCATAAATGCATTTAACGGTCATTCTGATTTTAATGCCCGCTATAGGAGCACCCTACTACGGCCCTCTTTCACTCAGGGCCGTCCTGGGTGCTTTATGGACTGTTTGACAAGTGCTGGAGGAGGAAATAGAGCCGTGCACCTGGTGATTGAAACCGTGCATCTGGTAACCCAAAAACACAAATATGGTCATAAATGCATTTAACGGTCATTCTGATTTTAATGCCCGCTATAGGAGCACCCTACTACGGCCCTCTTTCACTCAGGGCCGTCCTGGGTGCTTTATGGACTGTTTGACAAGTGCTGGAGGAGGAAATAGAGCCGTGCACCTGGTGATTGAAACCGTGCATCTGGTAACCCAAAAACACAAATATGGTCATAAATGCATTTAACGGTCATTCTGATTTTAATGCCCGCTATAGGAGCACCCTACTACGGCCCTCTTTCACTCAGGGCCGTCCTGGGTGCTTTATGGACTGTTTGACAAGTGCTGGAGGAGGAAATAGAGCCGTGCACCTGGTGATTGAAACCGTGCACCTGGTGATTGAAAACGTGCATCTGGTAACCCAAAAATTCAAATATGGTCCTAAATGCATTTAAGGGTCATTCTGATATTAATGCCCGCTATGGAAACACCCTACTACGGCCCTCTCTCTGTCGGGGGCGACCTGAGTGCATTATGGACACTTTGAAATTTCACGATGGATACTGATTGCTATACAAGCGGTAACCCAAAAACACAAATATGGTCATAAATGCATTTAACGGTCATTCTGATTTTAATGCCCGCTATAGGAGCACCCTACTACGGCCCTCTTTCACTCAGGGCCGTCCTGGGTGCTTTATGGACTGTTTGACAAGTGCTGGAGGAGGAAATAGAGCCGTGCACCTGGTGATTGAAACCGTGCATCTGGTAACCCAAAAACACAAATATGGTCATAAATGCATTTAACGGTCATTCTGATTTTAATGCCCGCTATAGGAGCACCCTACTACGGCCCTCTTTCACTCAGGGCCGTCCTGGGTGCTTTATGGACTGTTTGACAAGTGCTGGAGGAGGAAATAGAGCCGTGCACCTGGTGATTGAAACCGTGCATCTGGTAACCCAAAAACACAAATATGGTCATAAATGCATTTAACGGTCATTCTGATTTTAATGCCCGCTATAGGAGCACCCTACTACGGCCCTCTTTCACTCAGGGCCGTCCTGGGTGCTTTATGGACTGTTTGACAAGTGCTGGAGGAGGAAATAGAGCCGTGCACCTGGTGATTGAAACCGTGCACCTGGTGATTGAAAACGTGCATCTGGTAACCCAAAAATTCAAATATGGTCCTAAATGCATTTAAGGGTCATTCTGATATTAATGCCCGCTATGGAAACACCCTACTACGGCCCTCTCTCTGTCGGGGGCGACCTGAGTGCATTATGGACACTTTGAAATTTCACGATGGATACTGATTGCTATACAAGCGGTAACCCAAAAACACAAATATGGTCATAAATGCATTTAACGGTCATTCTGATTTTAATGCCCGCTATAGGAGCACCCTACTACGGCCCTCTTTCACTCAGGGCCGTCCTGGGTGCTTTATGGACTGTTTGACAAGTGCTGGAGGAGGAAATAGAGCCGTGCACCTGGTGATTGAAACCGTGCATCTGGTAACCCAAAAACACAAATATGGTCATAAATGCATTTAACGGTCATTCTGATTTTAATGCCCGCTATAGGAGCACCCTACTACGGCCCTCTTTCACTCAGGGCCGTCCTGGGTGCTTTATGGACTGTTTGACAAGTGCTGGAGGAGGAAATAGAGCCGTGCACCTGGTGATTGAAACCGTGCACCTGGTGATTGAAAACGTGCATCTGGTAACCCAAAAATTCAAATATGGTCCTAAATGCATTTAAGGGTCATTCTGATATTAATGCCCGCTATGGAAACACCCTACTACGGCCCTCTCTCTGTCGGGGGCGACCTGAGTGCATTATGGACACTTTGAAATTTCACGATGGATACTGATTGCTATACAAGCGGTAACCCAAAAACACAAATATGGTCATAAATGCATTTAACGGTCATTCTGATTTTAATGCCCGCTATAGGAGCACCCTACTACGGCCCTCTTTCACTCAGGGCCGTCCTGGGTGCTTTATGGACTGTTTGACAAGTGCTGGAGGAGGAAATAGAGCCGTGCACCTGGTGATTGAAACCGTGCATCTGGTAACCCAAAAACACAAATATGGTCATAAATGCATTTAACGGTCATTCTGATTTTAATGCCCGCTATAGGAGCACCCTACTACGGCCCTCTTTCACTCAGGGCCGTCCTGGGTGCTTTATGGACTGTTTGACAAGTGCTGGAGGAGGAAATAGAGCCGTGCACCTGGTGATTGAAACCGTGCATCTGGTAACCCAAAAACACAAATATGGTCATAAATGCATTTAACGGTCATTCTGATTTTAATGCCCGCTATAGGAGCACCCTACTACGGCCCTCTTTCACTCAGGGCCGTCCTGGGTGCTTTATGGACTGT
Organism: Oncorhynchus kisutch; assembly: GCF_002021735.2. Taxonomy (NCBI): domain Eukaryota; kingdom Metazoa; phylum Chordata; class Actinopteri; order Salmoniformes; family Salmonidae; genus Oncorhynchus; species Oncorhynchus kisutch. Next base: position 70,609 of record NW_022262313.1, on the reverse strand, counting down.
TTGACAAGTGCTGGAGGAGGAAATAGAGCCGTGCACCTGGTGATTGAAACCGTGCACCTGGTGATTGAAAACGTGCATCTGGTAACCCAAAAATTCAAATATGGTCCTAAATGCATTTAAGGGTCATTCTGATATTAATGCCCGCTATGGAAACACCCTACTACGGCCTCTCTCTCTGTCGGGGGCGACCTGAGTGCATTATGGACACTTTGAAATTTCACGATGGATACTGATTGCTATACAAGCGGTAACCCAAAAACACAAATATGGTCATAAATGCATTTAACGGTCATTCTGATTTTAATGCCCGCTATAGGAGCACCCTACTACGGCCCTCTTTCACTCAGGGCCGTCCTGGGTGCTTTATGGACTGTTTGACAAGTGCTGGAGGAGGAAATAGAGCCGTGCACCTGGTGATTGAAACCGTGCACCTGGTGATTGAAAACGTGCATCTGGTAACCCAAAAATTCAAATATGGTCCTAAATGCATTTAAGGGTCATTCTGATATTAATGCCCGCTATGGAAACACCCTACTACGGCCCTCTCTCTGTCGGGGGCGACCTGAGTGCATTATGGACACTTTGAAATTTCACGATGGATACTGATTGCTATACAAGCGGTAACCCAAAAACACAAATATGGTCATAAATGCATTTAACGGTCATTCTGATTTTAATGCCCGCTATAGGAGCACCCTACTACGGCCCTCTTTCACTCAGGGCCGTCCTGGGTGCTTTATGGACTGTTTGACAAGTGCTGGAGGAGGAAATAGAGCCGTGCACCTGGTGATTGAAACCGTGCATCTGGTAACCCAAAAACACAAATATGGTCATAAATGCATTTAACGGTCATTCTGATTTTAATGCCCGCTATAGGAGCACCCTACTACGGCCCTCTTTCACTCAGGGCCGTCCTGGGTGCTTTATGGACTGTTTGACAAGTGCTGGAGGAGGAAATAGAGCCGTGCACCTGGTGATTGAAACCGTGCACCTGGTGATTGAAAACGTGCATCTGGTAACCCAAAAATTCAAATATGGTCCTAAATGCATTTAAGGGTCATTCTGATATTAATGCCCGCTATGGAAACACCCTACTACGGCCCTCTCTCTGTCGGGGGCGACCTGAGTGCATTATGGACACTTTGAAATTTCACGATGGATACTGATTGCTATACAAGCGGTAACCCAAAAACACAAATATGGTCATAAATGCATTTAACGGTCATTCTGATTTTAATGCCCGCTATAGGAGCACCCTACTACGGCCCTCTTTCACTCAGGGCCGTCCTGGGTGCTTTATGGACTGTTTGACAAGTGCTGGAGGAGGAAATAGAGCCGTGCACCTGGTGATTGAAACCGTGCATCTGGTAACCCAAAAACACAAATATGGTCATAAATGCATTTAACGGTCATTCTGATTTTAATGCCCGCTATAGGAGCACCCTACTACGGCCCTCTTTCACTCAGGGCCGTCCTGGGTGCTTTATGGACTGTTTGACAAGTGCTGGAGGAGGAAATAGAGCCGTGCACCTGGTGATTGAAACCGTGCATCTGGTAACCCAAAAACACAAATATGGTCATAAATGCATTTAACGGTCATTCTGATTTTAATGCCCGCTATAGGAGCACCCTACTACGGCCCTCTTTCACTCAGGGCCGTCCTGGGTGCTTTATGGACTGTTTGACAAGTGCTGGAGGAGGAAATAGAGCCGTGCACCTGGTGATTGAAACCGTGCACCTGGTGATTGAAAACGTGCATCTGGTAACCCAAAAATTCAAATATGGTCCTAAATGCATTTAAGGGTCATTCTGATATTAATGCCCGCTATGGAAACACCCTACTACGGCCCTCTCTCTGTCGGGGGCGACCTGAGTGCATTATGGACACTTTGAAATTTCACGATGGATACTGATTGCTATACAAGCGGTAACCCAAAAACACAAATATGGTCATAAATGCATTTAACGGTCATTCTGATTTTAATGCCCGCTATAGGAGCACCCTACTACGGCCCTCTTTCACTCAGGGCCGTCCTGGGTGCTTTATGGACTGTTTGACAAGTGCTGGAGGAGGAAATAGAGCCGTGCACCTGGTGATTGAAACCGTGCACCTGGTGATTGAAACGTGCATCTGGTAACCCAAAATTCAAATATGGTCATAAATGCATTTAAGGTCATTCTGATTTTAATGCCCGCTATGGAGCACCCTACTACGGCCCTCTCTCTGTCAGGGCCGTCCTGGTGCTTTATGGACTGTTTGAAAGTTCACGATGGATACTGATTGCTAACAAGCGGTAACCCAAAAACACAAATATGGTCATAAATGCATTTAACGGTCATTCTGATTTTAATGCCCGCTATAGGAGCACCCTACTACGGCCCTCTTTCACTCAGGGCCGTCCTGGGTGCTTTATGGACTGTTTGACAAGTGCTGGAGGAGGAAATAGAGCCGTGCACCTGGTGATTGAAACCGTGCACCTGGTGATTGAAAACGTGCATCTGGTAACCCAAAAATTCAAATATGGTCCTAAATGCATTTAAGGGTCATTCTGATATTAATGCCCGCTATGGAAACACCCTACTACGGCCCTCTCTCTGTCGGGGGCGACCTGAGTGCATTATGGACACTTTGAAATTTCACGATGGATACTGATTGCTATACAAGCGGTAACCCAAAAACACAAATATGGTCATAAATGCATTTAACGGTCATTCTGATTTTAATGCCCGCTATAGGAGCACCCTACTACGGCCCTCTTTCACTCAGGGCCGTCCTGGGTGCTTTATGGACTGTTTGACAAGTGCTGGAGGAGGAAATAGAGCCGTGCACCTGGTGATTGAAACCGTGCATCTGGTAACCCAAAAACACAAATATGGTCATAAATGCATTTAACGGTCATTCTGATTTTAATGCCCGCTATAGGAGCACCCTACTACGGCCCTCTTTCACTCAGGGCCGTCCTGGGTGCTTTATGGACTGTTTGACAAGTGCTGGAGGAGGAAATAGAGCCGTGCACCTGGTGATTGAAACCGTGCATCTGGTAACCCAAAAACACAAATATGGTCATAAATGCATTTAACGGTCATTCTGATTTTAATGCCCGCTATAGGAGCACCCTACTACGGCCCTCTTTCACTCAGGGCCGTCCTGGGTGCTTTATGGACTGTTTGACAAGTGCTGGAGGAGGAAATAGAGCCGTGCACCTGGTGATTGAAACCGTGCACCTGGTGATTGAAAACGTGCATCTGGTAACCCAAAAATTCAAATATGGTCCTAAATGCATTTAAGGGTCATTCTGATATTAATGCCCGCTATGGAAACACCCTACTACGGCCCTCTCTCTGTCGGGGGCGACCTGAGTGCATTATGGACACTTTGAAATTTCACGATGGATACTGATTGCTATACAAGCGGTAACCCAAAAACACAAATATGGTCATAAATGCATTTAACGGTCATTCTGATTTTAATGCCCGCTATAGGAGCACCCTACTACGGCCCTCTTTCACTCAGGGCCGTCCTGGGTGCTTTATGGACTGTTTGACAAGTGCTGGAGGAGGAAATAGAGCCGTGCACCTGGTGATTGAAACCGTGCATCTGGTAACCCAAAAACACAAATATGGTCATAAATGCATTTAACGGTCATTCTGATTTTAATGCCCGCTATAGGAGCACCCTACTACGGCCCTCTTTCACTCAGGGCCGTCCTGGGTGCTTTATGGACTGTTTGACAAGTGCTGGAGGAGGAAATAGAGCCGTGCACCTGGTGATTGAAACCGTGCACCTGGTGATTGAAAACGTGCATCTGGTAACCCAAAAATTCAAATATGGTCCTAAATGCATTTAAGGGTCATTCTGATATTAATGCCCGCTATGGAAACACCCTACTACGGCCCTCTCTCTGTCGGGGGCGACCTGAGTGCATTATGGACACTTTGAAATTTCACGATGGATACTGATTGCTATACAAGCGGTAACCCAAAAACACAAATATGGTCATAAATGCATTTAACGGTCATTCTGATTTTAATGCCCGCTATAGGAGCACCCTACTACGGCCCTCTTTCACTCAGGGCCGTCCTGGGTGCTTTATGGACTGTTTGACAAGTGCTGGAGGAGGAAATAGAGCCGTGCACCTGGTGATTGAAACCGTGCATCTGGTAACCCAAAAACACAAATATGGTCATAAATGCATTTAACGGTCATTCTGATTTTAATGCCCGCTATAGGAGCACCCTACTACGGCCCTCTTTCACTCAGGGCCGTCCTGGGTGCTTTATGGACTGTTTGACAAGTGCTGGAGGAGGAAATAGAGCCGTGCACCTGGTGATTGAAACCGTGCATCTGGTAACCCAAAAACACAAATATGGTCATAAATGCATTTAACGGTCATTCTGATTTTAATGCCCGCTATAGGAGCACCCTACTACGGCCCTCTTTCACTCAGGGCCGTCCTGGGTGCTTTATGGACTGTTTGACAAGTGCTGGAGGAGGAAATAGAGCCGTGCACCTGGTGATTGAAACCGTGCACCTGGTGATTGAAAACGTGCATCTGGTAACCCAAAAATTCAAATATGGTCCTAAATGCATTTAAGGGTCATTCTGATATTAATGCCCGCTATGGAAACACCCTACTACGGCCCTCTCTCTGTCGGGGGCGACCTGAGTGCATTATGGACACTTTGAAATTTCACGATGGATACTGATTGCTATACAAGCGGTAACCCAAAAACACAAATATGGTCATAAATGCATTTAACGGTCATTCTGATTTTAATGCCCGCTATAGGAGCACCCTACTACGGCCCTCTTTCACTCAGGGCCGTCCTGGGTGCTTTATGGACTGTTTGACAAGTGCTGGAGGAGGAAATAGAGCCGTGCACCTGGTGATTGAAACCGTGCATCTGGTAACCCAAAAACACAAATATGGTCATAAATGCATTTAACGGTCATTCTGATTTTAATGCCCGCTATAGGAGCACCCTACTACGGCCCTCTTTCACTCAGGGCCGTCCTGGGTGCTTTATGGACTGTTTGACAAGTGCTGGAGGAGGAAATAGAGCCGTGCACCTGGTGATTGAAACCGTGCACCTGGTGATTGAAAACGTGCATCTGGTAACCCAAAAATTCAAATATGGTCCTAAATGCATTTAAGGGTCATTCTGATATTAATGCCCGCTATGGAAACACCCTACTACGGCCCTCTCTCTGTCGGGGGCGACCTGAGTGCATTATGGACACTTTGAAATTTCACGATGGATACTGATTGCTATACAAGCGGTAACCCAAAAACACAAATATGGTCATAAATGCATTTAACGGTCATTCTGATTTTAATGCCCGCTATAGGAGCACCCTACTACGGCCCTCTTTCACTCAGGGCCGTCCTGGGTGCTTTATGGACTGTTTGACAAGTGCTGGAGGAGGAAATAGAGCCGTGCACCTGGTGATTGAAACCGTGCATCTGGTAACCCAAAAACACAAATATGGTCATAAATGCATTTAACGGTCATTCTGATTTTAATGCCCGCTATAGGAGCACCCTACTACGGCCCTCTTTCACTCAGGGCCGTCCTGGGTGCTTTATGGACTGTTTGACAAGTGCTGGAGGAGGAAATAGAGCCGTGCACCTGGTGATTGAAACCGTGCACCTGGTGATTGAAAACGTGCATCTGGTAACCCAAAAATTCAAATATGGTCCTAAATGCATTTAAGGGTCATTCTGATATTAATGCCCGCTATGGAACACCCTACTACGGCCCTCTCTCTGTCGGGGGCGACCTGAGTGCATTATGGACACTTTGAAATTTCACGATGGATACTGATTGCTATACAAGCGGTAACCCAAAAACACAAATATGGTCATAAATGCATTTAACGGTCATTCTGATTTTAATGCCCGCTATAGGAGCACCCTACTACGGCCCTCTTTCACTCAGGGCCGTCCTGGGTGCTTTATGGACTGTTTGACAAGTGCTGGAGGAGGAAATAGAGCCGTGCACCTGGTGATTGAAACCGTGCATCTGGTAACCCAAAAACACAAATATGGTCATAAATGCATTTAACGGTCATTCTGATTTTAATGCCCGCTATAGGAGCACCCTACTACGGCCCTCTTTCACTCAGGGCCGTCCTGGGTGCTTTATGGACTGTTTGACAAGTGCTGGAGGAGGAAATAGAGCCGTGCACCTGGTGATTGAAACCGTGCATCTGGTAACCCAAAACACAAATATGGTCATAAATGCATTTAACGGTCATTCTGATTTTAATGCCCGCTATAGGAGCACCCTACTACGGCCCTCTTTCACTCAGGGCCGTCCTGGGTGCTTTATGGACTGTTTGACAAGTGCTGGAGGAGGAAATAGAGCCGTGCACCTGGTGATTGAAACCGTGCACCTGGTGATTGAAAACGTGCATCTGGTAACCCAAAAATTCAAATATGGTCCTAAATGCATTTAAGGGTCATTCTGATATTAATGCCCGCTATGGAAACACCCTACTACGGCCCTCTCTCTGTCGGGGGCGACCTGAGTGCATTATGGACACTTTGAAATTTCACGATGGATACTGATTGCTATACAAGCGGTAACCCAAAAACACAAATATGGTCATAAATGCATTTAACGGTCATTCTGATTTTAATGCCCGCTATAGGAGCACCCTACTACGGCCCTCTTTCACTCAGGGCCGTCCTGGGTGCTTTATGGACTGTTTGACAAGTGCTGGAGGAGGAAATAGAGCCGTGCACCTGGTGATTGAAACCGTGCATCTGGTAACCCAAAAACACAAATATGGTCATAAATGCATTTAACGGTCATTCTGATTTTAATGCCCGCTATAGGAGCACCCTACTACGGCCCTCTTTCACTCAGGGCCGTCCTGGGTGCTTTATGGACTGTTTGACAAGTGCTGGAGGAGGAAATAGAGCCGTGCACCTGGTGATTGAAACCGTGCATCTGGTAACCCAAAAACACAAATATGGTCATAAATGCATTTAACGGTCATTCTGATTTTAATGCCCGCTATAGGAGCACCCTACTACGGCCCTCTTTCACTCAGGGCCGTCCTGGGTGCTTTATGGACTGTTTGACAAGTGCTGGAGGAGGAAATAGAGCCGTGCACCTGGTGATTGAAACCGTGCATCTGGTAACCCAAAACACAAATATGGTCATAAATGCATTTAACGGTCATTCTGATTTTAATGCCCGCTATAGGAGCACCCTACTACGGCCCTCTTTCACTCAGGGCCGTCCTGGGTGCTTTATGGACTGTTTGACAAGTGCTGGAGGAGGAAATAGAGCCGTGCACCTGGTGATTGAAACCGTGCACCTGGTGATTGAAAACGTGCATCTGGTAACCCAAAAATTCAAATATGGTCCTAAATGCATTTAAGGGTCATTCTGATATTAATGCCCGCTATGGAAACACCCTACTACGGCCCTCTCTCTGTCGGGGGCGACCTGAGTGCATTATGGACACTTTGAAATTTCACGATGGATACTGATTGCTATACAAGCGGTAACCCAAAAACACAAATATGGTCATAAATGCATTTAACGGTCATTCTGATTTTAATGCCCGCTATAGGAGCACCCTACTACGGCCCTCTTTCACTCAGGGCCGTCCTGGGTGCTTTATGGACTGTTTGACAAGTGCTGGAGGAGGAAATAGAGCCGTGCACCTGGTGATTGAAACCGTGCATCTGGTAACCCAAAAACACAAATATGGTCATAAATGCATTTAACGGTCATTCTGATTTTAATGCCCGCTATAGGAGCACCCTACTACGGCCCTCTTTCACTCAGGGCCGTCCTGGGTGCTTTATGGACTGTTTGACAAGTGCTGGAGGAGGAAATAGAGCCGTGCACCTGGTGATTGAAACCGTGCACCTGGTGATTGAAAACGTGCATCTGGTAACCCAAAAATTCAAATATGGTCCTAAATGCATTTAAGGGTCATTCTGATATTAATGCCCGCTATGGAAACACCCTACTACGGCCCTCTCTCTGTCGGGGGCGACCTGAGTGCATTATGGACACTTTGAAATTTCACGATGGATACTGATTGCTATACAAGCGGTAACCCAAAAACACAAATATGGTCATAAATGCATTTAACGGTCATTCTGATTTTAATGCCCGCTATAGGAGCACCCTACTACGGCCCTCTTTCACTCAGGGCCGTCCTGGGTGCTTTATGGACTGTTTGACAAGTGCTGGAGGAGGAAATAGAGCCGTGCACCTGGTGATTGAAACCGTGCATCTGGTAACCCAAAAACACAAATATGGTCATAAATGCATTTAACGGTCATTCTGATTTTAATGCCCGCTATAGGAGCACCCTACTACGGCCCTCTTTCACTCAGGGCCGTCCTGGGTGCTTTATGGACTGTTTGACAAGTGCTGGAGGAGGAAATAGAGCCGTGCACCTGGTGATTGAAACCGTGCATCTGGTAACCCAAAACACAAATATGGTCATAAATGCATTTAACGGTCATTCTGATTTTAATGCCCGCTATAGGAGCACCCTACTACGGCCCTCTTTCACTCAGGGCCGTCCTGGGTGCTTTATGGACTGTTTGACAAGTGCTGGAGGAGGAAATAGAGCCGTGCACCTGGTGATTGAAACCGTGCACCTGGTGATTGAAAACGTGCATCTGGTAACCCAAAAATTCAAATATGGTCCTAAATGCATTTAAGGGTCATTCTGATATTAATGCCCGCTATGGAAACACCCTACTACGGCCCTCTCTCTGTCGGGGGCGACCTGAGTGCATTATGGACACTTTGAAATTTCACGATGGATACTGATTGCTATACAAGCGGTAACCCAAAAACACAAATATGGTCATAAATGCATTTAACGGTCATTCTGATTTTAATGCCCGCTATAGGAGCACCCTACTACGGCCCTCTTTCACTCAGGGCCGTCCTGGGTGCTTTATGGACTGTTTGACAAGTGCTGGAGGAGGAAATAGAGCCGTGCACCTGGTGATTGAAACCGTGCACCTGGTGATTGAAAACGTGCATCTGGTAACCCAAAAATCAAATATGGTCCTAAATGCATTTAAGGGTCATTCTGATATTAATGCCCGCTATGGAAACACCCTACTACGGCCCTCTCTCTGTCGGGGCGACCTGAGTGCATTATGGACACTTTGAAATTTCACGATGGATACTGATTGCTATACAAGCGGTAACCCAAAAACACAAATATGGTCATAAATGCATTTAACGGTCATTCTGATTTTAATGCCCGCTATAGGAGCACCCTACTACGGCCCTCTTTCACTCAGGGCCGTCCTGGGTGCTTTATGGACTGTTTGACAAGTGCTGGAGGAGGAAATAGAGCCGTGCACCTGGTGATTGAAACCGTGCATCTGGTAACCCAAAAACACAAATATGGTCATAAATGCATTTAACGGTCATTCTGATTTTAATGCCCGCTATAGGAGCACCCTACTACGGCCCTCTTTCACTCAGGGCCGTCCTGGGTGCTTTATGGACTGTTTGACAAGTGCTGGAGGAGGAAATAGAGCCGTGCACCTGGTGATTGAAACCGTGCACCTGGTGATTGAAAACGTGCATCTGGTAACCCAAAAATTCAAATATGGTCCTAAATGCATTTAAGGGTCATTCTGATATTAATGCCCGCTATGGAAACACCCTACTACGGCCCTCTCTCTGTCGGGGGCGACCTGAGTGCATTATGGACACTTTGAAATTTCACGATGGATACTGATTGCTATACAAGCGGTAACCCAAAAACACAAATATGGTCATAAATGCATTTAACGGTCATTCTGATTTTAATGCCCGCTATAGGAGCACCCTACTACGGCCCTCTTTCACTCAGGGCCGTCCTGGGTGCTTTATGGACTGTTTGACAAGTGCTGGAGGAGGAAATAGAGCCGTGCACCTGGTGATTGAAACCGTGCATCTGGTAACCCAAAAACACAAATATGGTCATAAATGCATTTAACGGTCATTCTGATTTTAATGCCCGCTATAGGAGCACCCTACTACGGCCCTCTTTCACTCAGGGCCGTCCTGGGTGCTTTATGGACTGTTTGACAAGTGCTGGAGGAGGAAATAGAGCCGTGCACCTGGTGATTGAAACCGTGCACCTGGTGATTGAAAACGTGCATCTGGTAACCCAAAATTCAAATATGGTCCTAAATGCATTTAAGGGTCATTCTGATATTAATGCCCGCTATGGAAACACCCTACTACGGCCCTCTCTCTGTCGGGGGCGACCTGAGTGCATTATGGACACTTTGAAATTTCACGATGGATACTGATTGCTATACAAGCGGTAACCCAAAAACACAAATATGGTCATAAATGCATTTAACGGTCATTCTGATTTTAATGCCCGCTATAGGAGCACCCTACTACGGCCCTCTTTCACTCAGGGCCGTCCTGGGTGCTTTATGGACTGTTTGACAAGTGCTGGAGGAGGAAATAGAGCCGTGCACCTGGTGATTGAAACCGTGCATCTGGTAACCCAAAAACACAAATATGGTCATAAATGCATTTAACGGTCATTCTGATTTTAATGCCCGCTATAGGAGCACCCTACTACGGCCCTCTTTCCTCAGGGCCGTCCTGGGTGCTTTATGGACTGTTTGACAAGTGCTGGAGGTGTCTCTTATACACATCTAGATGTGTATAAGAGACAGAAATAGAGCCGTGCACCTGGTGATTGAAACCGTGCATCTGGTAACCCAAAAACACAAATATGGTCATAAATGCATTTAACGGTCATTCTGATTTTAATGCCCGCTATAGGAGCACCCTACTACGGCCCTCTTTCACTCAGGGCCGTCCTGGGTGCTTTATGGACTGTTTGACAAGTGCTGGAGGAGGAAATAGAGCCGTGCACCTGGTGATTGAAACCGTGCACCTGGTGATTGAAAACGTGCATCTGGTAACCCAAAAATTCAAATATGGTCCTAAATGCATTTAAGGGTCATTCTGATATTAATGCCCGCTATGGAACACCCTACTACGGCCCTCTCTCTGTCGGGGCGACCTGAGTGCATTATGGACACTTTGAAATTTCACGATGGATACTGATTGCTATACAAGCGGTAACCCAAAACACAAATATGGTCATAAATGCATTTAACGGTCATTCTGATTTTAATGCCCGCTATAGGAGCACCCTACTACGGCCCTCTTTCACTCAGGGCCGTCCTGGGTGCTTTATGGACTGTTTGACAAGTGCTGGAGGAGGAAATAGAGCCGTGCACCTGGTGATTGAAACCGTGCATCTGGTAACCCAAAACACAAATATGGTCATAAATGCATTTAACGGTCATTCTGATTTTAATGCCCGCTATAGGAGCACCCTACTACGGCCCTCTTTCACTCAGGGCCGTCCTGGGTGCTTTATGGACTGTTTGACAAGTGCTGGAGGAGGAAATAGAGCCGTGCACCTGGTGATTGAAACCGTGCACCTGGTGATTGAAAACGTGCATCTGGTAACCCAAAATTCAAATATGGTCCTAAATGCATTTAAGGGTCATTCTGATATTAATGCCCGCTATGGAAACACCCTACTACGGCCCTCTCTCTGTCGGGGCGACCTGAGTGCATTATGGACACTTTGAAATTTCACGATGGATACTGATTGCTATACAAGCGGTAACCCAAAACACAAATATGGTCATAAATGCATTTAACGGTCATTCTGATTTTAATGCCCGCTATAGGAGCACCCTACTACGGCCCTCTTTCACTCAGGGCCGTCCTGGGTGCTTTATGGACTGTTTGACAAGTGCTGGAGGAGGAAATAGAGCCGTGCACCTGGTGATTGAAACCGTGCATCTGGTAACCCAAAAACACAAATATGGTCATAAATGCATTTAACGGTCATTCTGATTTTAATGCCCGCTATAGGAGCACCCTACTACGGCCCTCTTTCACTCAGGGCCGTCCTGGGTGCTTTATGGACTGTTTGACAAGTGCTGGAGGAGGAAATAGAGCCGTGCACCTGGTGATTGAAACCGTGCACCTGGTGATTGAAAACGTGCATCTGGTAACCCAAAATTCAAATATGGTCCTAAATGCATTTAAGGGTCATTCTGATATTAATGCCCGCTATGGAAACACCCTACTACGGCCCTCTCTCTGTCGGGGGCGACCTGAGTGCATTATGGACACTTTGAAATTTCACGATGGATACTGATTGCTATACAAGCGGTAACCCAAAAACACAAATATGGTCATAAATGCATTTAACGGTCATTCTGATTTTAATGCCCGCTATAGGAGCACCCTACTACGGCCCTCTTTCACTCAGGGCCGTCCTGGGTGCTTTATGGACTGTTTGACAAGTGCTGGAGGAGGAAATAGAGCCGTGCACCTGGTGATTGAAACCGTGCATCTGGTAACCCAAAAACACAAATATGGTCATAAATGCATTTAACGGTCATTCTGATTTTAATGCCCGCTATAGGAGCACCCTACTACGGCCCTCTTTCACTCAGGGCCGTCCTGGGTGCTTTATGGACTGTTTGACAAGTGCTGGAGGAGGAAATAGAGCCGTGCACCTGGTGATTGAAACCGTGCATCTGGTAACCCAAAAACACAAATATGGTCATAAATGCATTTAACGGTCATTCTGATTTTAATGCCCGCTATAGGAGCACCCTACTACGGCCCTCTTTCACTCAGGGCCGTCCTGGGTGCTTTATGGACTGTTTGACAAGTGCTGGAGGAGGAAATAGAGCCGTGCACCTGGTGATTGAAACCGTGCACCTGGTGATTGAAAACGTGCATCTGGTAACCCAAAAATTCAAATATGGTCCTAAATGCATTTAAGGGTCATTCTGATATTAATGCCCGCTATGGAAACACCCTACTACGGCCCTCTCTCTGTCGGGGGCGACCTGAGTGCATTATGGACACTTTGAAATTTCACGATGGATACTGATTGCTATACAAGCGGTAACCCAAAAACACAAATATGGTCATAAATGCATTTAACGGTCATTCTGATTTTAATGCCCGCTATAGGAGCACCCTACTACGGCCCTCTTTCACTCAGGGCCGTCCTGGGTGCTTTATGGACTGTTTGACAAGTGCTGGAGGAGGAAATAGAGCCGTGCACCTGGTGATTGAAACCGTGCATCTGGTAACCCAAAAACACAAATATGGTCATAAATGCATTTAACGGTCATTCTGATTTTAATGCCCGCTATAGGAGCACCCTACTACGGCCCTCTTTCACTCAGGGCCGTCCTGGGTGCTTTATGGACTGTTTGACAAGTGCTGGAGGAGGAAATAGAGCCGTGCACCTGGTGATTGAAACCGTGCATCTGGTAACCCAAAAACACAAATATGGTCATAAATGCATTTAACGGTCATTCTGATTTTAATGCCCGCTATAGGAGCACCCTACTACGGCCCTCTTTCACTCAGGGCCGTCCTGGGTGCTTTATGGACTGTTTGACAAGTGCTGGAGGAGGAAATAGAGCCGTGCACCTGGTGATTGAAACCGTGCACCTGGTGATTGAAAACGTGCATCTGGTAACCCAAAAATTCAAATATGGTCCTAAATGCATTTAAGGGTCATTCTGATATTAATGCCCGCTATGGAAACACCCTACTACGGCCCTCTCTCTGTCGGGGGCGACCTGAGTGCATTATGGACACTTTGAAATTTCACGATGGATACTGATTGCTATACAAGCGGTAACCCAAAAACACAAATATGGTCATAAATGCATTTAACGGTCATTCTGATTTTAATGCCCGCTATAGGAGCACCCTACTACGGCCCTCTTTCACTCAGGGCCGTCCTGGGTGCTTTATGGACTGTTTGACAAGTGCTGGAGGAGGAAATAGAGCCGTGCACCTGGTGATTGAAACCGTGCATCTGGTAACCCAAAAACACAAATATGGTCATAAATGCATTTAACGGTCATTCTGATTTTAATGCCCGCTATAGGAGCACCCTACTACGGCCCTCTTTCACTCAGGGCCGTCCTGGGTGCTTTATGGACTGTTTGACAAGTGCTGGAGGAGGAAATAGAGCCGTGCACCTGGTGATTGAAACCGTGCACCTGGTGATTGAAAACGTGCATCTGGTAACCCAAAAATTCAAATATGGTCCTAAATGCATTTAAGGGTCATTCTGATATTAATGCCCGCTATGGAAACACCCTACTACGGCCCTCTCTCTGTCGGGGGCGACCTGAGTGCATTATGGACACTTTGAAATTTCACGATGGATACTGATTGCTATACAAGCGGTAACCCAAAAACACAAATATGGTCATAAATGCATTTAACGGTCATTCTGATTTTAATGCCCGCTATAGGAGCACCCTACTACGGCCCTCTTTCACTCAGGGCCGTCCTGGGTGCTTTATGGACTGTTTGACAAGTGCTGGAGGAGGAAATAGAGCCGTGCACCTGGTGATTGAAACCGTGCATCTGGTAACCCAAAAACACAAATATGGTCATAAATGCATTTAACGGTCATTCTGATTTTAATGCCCGCTATAGGAGCACCCTACTACGGCCCTCTTTCACTCAGGGCCGTCCTGGGTGCTTTATGGACTGTTTGACAAGTGCTGGAGGAGGAAATAGAGCCGTGCACCTGGTGATTGAAACCGTGCATCTGGTAACCCAAAAACACAAATATGGTCATAAATGCATTTAACGGTCATTCTGATTTTAATGCCCGCTATAGGAGCACCCTACTACGGCCCTCTTTCACTCAGGGCCGTCCTGGGTGCTTTATGGACTGTTTGACAAGTGCTGGAGGAGGAAATAGAGCCGTGCACCTGGTGATTGAAACCGTGCACCTGGTGATTGAAAACGTGCATCTGGTAACCCAAAAATTCAAATATGGTCCTAAATGCATTTAAGGGTCATTCTGATATTAATGCCCGCTATGGAAACACCCTACTACGGCCCTCTCTCTGTCGGGGGCGACCTGAGTGCATTATGGACACTTTGAAATTTCACGATGGATACTGATTGCTATACAAGCGGTAACCCAAAAACACAAATATGGTCATAAATGCATTTAACGGTCATTCTGATTTTAATGCCCGCTATAGGAGCACCCTACTACGGCCCTCTTTCACTCAGGGCCGTCCTGGGTGCTTTATGGACTGTTTGACAAGTGCTGGAGGAGGAAATAGAGCCGTGCACCTGGTGATTGAAACCGTGCATCTGGTAACCCAAAAACACAAATATGGTCATAAATGCATTTAACGGTCATTCTGATTTTAATGCCCGCTATAGGAGCACCCTACTACGGCCCTCTTTCACTCAGGGCCGTCCTGGGTGCTTTATGGACTGTTTGACAAGTGCTGGAGGAGGAAATAGAGCCGTGCACCTGGTGATTGAAACCGTGCACCTGGTGATTGAAAACGTGCATCTGGTAACCCAAAAATTCAAATATGGTCCTAAATGCATTTAAGGGTCATTCTGATATTAATGCCCGCTATGGAAACACCCTACTACGGCCCTCTCTCTGTCGGGGGCGACCTGAGTGCATTATGGACACTTTGAAATTTCACGATGGATACTGATTGCTATACAAGCGGTAACCCAAAAACACAAATATGGTCATAAATGCATTTAACGGTCATTCTGATTTTAATGCCCGCTATAGGAGCACCCTACTACGGCCCTCTTTCACTCAGGGCCGTCCTGGGTGCTTTATGGACTGTTTGACAAGTGCTGGAGGAGGAAATAGAGCCGTGCACCTGGTGATTGAAACCGTGCATCTGGTAACCCAAAAACACAAATATGGTCATAAATGCATTTAACGGTCATTCTGATTTTAATGCCCGCTATAGGAGCACCCTACTACGGCCCTCTTTCACTCAGGGCCGTCCTGGGTGCTTTATGGACTGTTTGACAAGTGCTGGAGGAGGAAATAGAGCCGTGCACCTGGTGATTGAAACCGTGCACCTGGTGATTGAAAACGTGCATCTGGTAACCCAAAAATTCAAATATGGTCCTAAATGCATTTAAGGGTCATTCTGATATTAATGCCCGCTATGGAAACACCCTACTACGGCCCTCTCTCTGTCGGGGGCGACCTGAGTGCATTATGGACACTTTGAAATTTCACGATGGATACTGATTGCTATACAAGCGGTAACCCAAAAACACAAATATGGTCATAAATGCATTTAACGGTCATTCTGATTTTAATGCCCGCTATAGGAGCACCCTACTACGGCCCTCTTTCACTCAGGGCCGTCCTGGGTGCTTTATGGACTGTTTGACAAGTGCTGGAGGAGGAAATAGAGCCGTGCACCTGGTGATTGAAACCGTGCATCTGGTAACCCAAAAACACAAATATGGTCATAAATGCATTTAACGGTCATTCTGATTTTAATGCCCGCTATAGGAGCACCCTACTACGGCCCTCTTTCACTCAGGGCCGTCCTGGGTGCTTTATGGACTGTTTGACAAGTGCTGGAGGAGGAAATAGAGCCGTGCACCTGGTGATTGAAACCGTGCATCTGGTAACCCAAAAACACAAATATGGTCATAAATGCATTTAACGGTCATTCTGATTTTAATGCCCGCTATAGGAGCACCCTACTACGGCCCTCTTTCACTCAGGGCCGTCCTGGGTGCTTTATGGACTGTTTGACAAGTGCTGGAGGAGGAAATAGAGCCGTGCACCTGGTGATTGAAACCGTGCACCTGGTGATTGAAAACGTGCATCTGGTAACCCAAAAATTCAAATATGGTCCTAAATGCATTTAAGGGTCATTCTGATATTAATGCCCGCTATGGAAACACCCTACTACGGCCCTCTCTCTGTCGGGGGCGACCTGAGTGCATTATGGACACTTTGAAATTTCACGATGGATACTGATTGCTATACAAGCGGTAACCCAAAAACACAAATATGGTCATAAATGCATTTAACGGTCATTCTGATTTTAATGCCCGCTATAGGAGCACCCTACTACGGCCCTCTTTCACTCAGGGCCGTCCTGGGTGCTTTATGGACTGTTTGACAAGTGCTGGAGGAGGAAATAGAGCCGTGCACCTGGTGATTGAAACCGTGCATCTGGTAACCCAAAAACACAAATATGGTCATAAATGCATTTAACGGTCATTCTGATTTTAATGCCCGCTATAGGAGCACCCTACTACGGCCCTCTTTCACTCAGGGCCGTCCTGGGTGCTTTATGGACTGTTTGACAAGTGCTGGAGGAGGAAATAGAGCCGTGCACCTGGTGATTGAAACCGTGCACCTGGTGATTGAAAACGTGCATCTGGTAACCCAAAAATTCAAATATGGTCCTAAATGCATTTAAGGGTCATTCTGATATTAATGCCCGCTATGGAAACACCCTACTACGGCCCTCTCTCTGTCGGGGGCGACCTGAGTGCATTATGGACACTTTGAAATTTCACGATGGATACTGATTGCTATACAAGCGGTAACCCAAAAACACAAATATGGTCATAAATGCATTTAACGGTCATTCTGATTTTAATGCCCGCTATAGGAGCACCCTACTACGGCCCTCTTTCACTCAGGGCCGTCCTGGGTGCTTTATGGACTGTTTGACAAGTGCTGGAGGAGGAAATAGAGCCGTGCACCTGGTGATTGAAACCGTGCATCTGGTAACCCAAAAACACAAATATGGTCATAAATGCATTTAACGGTCATTCTGATTTTAATGCCCGCTATAGGAGCACCCTACTACGGCCCTCTTTCACTCAGGGCCGTCCTGGGTGCTTTATGGACTGTTTGACAAGTGCTGGAGGAGGAAATAGAGCCGTGCACCTGGTGATTGAAACCGTGCACCTGGTGATTGAAAACGTGCATCTGGTAACCCAAAAATTCAAATATGGTCCTAAATGCATTTAAGGGTCATTCTGATATTAATGCCCGCTATGGAAACACCCTACTACGGCCCTCTCTCTGTCGGGGGCGACCTGAGTGCATTATGGACACTTTGAAATTTCACGATGGATACTGATTGCTATACAAGCGGTAACCCAAAAACACAAATATGGTCATAAATGCATTTAACGGTCATTCTGATTTTAATGCCCGCTATAGGAGCACCCTACTACGGCCCTCTTTCACTCAGGGCCGTCCTGGGTGCTTTATGGACTGTTTGACAAGTGCTGGAGGAGGAAATAGAGCCGTGCACCTGGTGATTGAAACCGTGCATCTGGTAACCCAAAAACACAAATATGGTCATAAATGCATTTAACGGTCATTCTGATTTTAATGCCCGCTATAGGAGCACCCTACTACGGCCCTCTTTCACTCAGGGCCGTCCTGGGTGCTTTATGGACTGTTTGACAAGTGCTGGAGGAGGAAATAGAGCCGTGCACCTGGTGATTGAAACCGTGCATCTGGTAACCCAAAAACACAAATATGGTCATAAATGCATTTAACGGTCATTCTGATTTTAATGCCCGCTATAGGAGCACCCTACTACGGCCCTCTTTCACTCAGGGCCGTCCTGGGTGCTTTATGGACTGTTTGACAAGTGCTGGAGGAGGAAATAGAGCCGTGCACCTGGTGATTGAAACCGTGCACCTGGTGATTGAAAACGTGCATCTGGTAACCCAAAAATTCAAATATGGTCCTAAATGCATTTAAGGGTCATTCTGATATTAATGCCCGCTATGGAAACACCCTACTACGGCCCTCTCTCTGTCGGGGGCGACCTGAGTGCATTATGGACACTTTGAAATTTCACGATGGATACTGATTGCTATACAAGCGGTAACCCAAAAACACAAATATGGTCATAAATGCATTTAACGGTCATTCTGATTTTAATGCCCGCTATAGGAGCACCCTACTACGGCCCTCTTTCACTCAGGGCCGTCCTGGGTGCTTTATGGACTGTTTGACAAGTGCTGGAGGAGGAAATAGAGCCGTGCACCTGGTGATTGAAACCGTGCATCTGGTAACCCAAAAACACAAATATGGTCATAAATGCATTTAACGGTCATTCTGATTTTAATGCCCGCTATAGGAGCACCCTACTACGGCCCTCTTTCACTCAGGGCCGTCCTGGGTGCTTTATGGACTGTTTGACAAGTGCTGGAGGAGGAAATAGAGCCGTGCACCTGGTGATTGAAACCGTGCATCTGGTAACCCAAAAACACAAATATGGTCATAAATGCATTTAACGGTCATTCTGATTTTAATGCCCGCTATAGGAGCACCCTACTACGGCCCTCTTTCACTCAGGGCCGTCCTGGGTGCTTTATGGACTGTTTGACAAGTGCTGGAGGAGGAAATAGAGCCGTGCACCTGGTGATTGAAACCGTGCACCTGGTGATTGAAAACGTGCATCTGGTAACCCAAAAATTCAAATATGGTCCTAAATGCATTTAAGGGTCATTCTGATATTAATGCCCGCTATGGAAACACCCTACTACGGCCCTCTCTCTGTCGGGGGCGACCTGAGTGCATTATGGACACTTTGAAATTTCACGATGGATACTGATTGCTATACAAGCGGTAACCCAAAAACACAAATATGGTCATAAATGCATTTAACGGTCATTCTGATTTTAATGCCCGCTATAGGAGCACCCTACTACGGCCCTCTTTCACTCAGGGCCGTCCTGGGTGCTTTATGGACTGTTTGACAAGTGCTGGAGGAGGAAATAGAGCCGTGCACCTGGTGATTGAAACCGTGCATCTGGTAACCCAAAAACACAAATATGGTCATAAATGCATTTAACGGTCATTCTGATTTTAATGCCCGCTATAGGAGCACCCTACTACGGCCCTCTTTCACTCAGGGCCGTCCTGGGTGCTTTATGGACTGTTTGACAAGTGCTGGAGGAGGAAATAGAGCCGTGCACCTGGTGATTGAAACCGTGCATCTGGTAACCCAAAAACACAAATATGGTCATAAATGCATTTAACGGTCATTCTGATTTTAATGCCCGCTATAGGAGCACCCTACTACGGCCCTCTTTCACTCAGGGCCGTCCTGGGTGCTTTATGGACTGTTTGACAAGTGCTGGAGGAGGAAATAGAGCCGTGCACCTGGTGATTGAAACCGTGCACCTGGTGATTGAAAACGTGCATCTGGTAACCCAAAAATTCAAATATGGTCCTAAATGCATTTAAGGGTCATTCTGATATTAATGCCCGCTATGGAAACACCCTACTACGGCCCTCTCTCTGTCGGGGGCGACCTGAGTGCATTATGGACACTTTGAAATTTCACGATGGATACTGATTGCTATACAAGCGGTAACCCAAAAACACAAATATGGTCATAAATGCATTTAACGGTCATTCTGATTTTAATGCCCGCTATAGGAGCACCCTACTACGGCCCTCTTTCACTCAGGGCCGTCCTGGGTGCTTTATGGACTGTTTGACAAGTGCTGGAGGAGGAAATAGAGCCGTGCACCTGGTGATTGAAACCGTGCATCTGGTAACCCAAAAACACAAATATGGTCATAAATGCATTTAACGGTCATTCTGATTTTAATGCCCGCTATAGGAGCACCCTACTACGGCCCTCTTTCACTCAGGGCCGTCCTGGGTGCTTTATGGACTGTTTGACAAGTGCTGGAGGAGGAAATAGAGCCGTGCACCTGGTGATTGAAACCGTGCACCTGGTGATTGAAAACGTGCATCTGGTAACCCAAAAATTCAAATATGGTCCTAAATGCATTTAAGGGTCATTCTGATATTAATGCCCGCTATGGAAACACCCTACTACGGCCCTCTCTCTGTCGGGGGCGACCTGAGTGCATTATGGACACTTTGAAATTTCACGATGGATACTGATTGCTATACAAGCGGTAACCCAAAAACACAAATATGGTCATAAATGCATTTAACGGTCATTCTGATTTTAATGCCCGCTATAGGAGCACCCTACTACGGCCCTCTTTCACTCAGGGCCGTCCTGGGTGCTTTATGGACTGTTTGACAAGTGCTGGAGGAGGAAATAGAGCCGTGCACCTGGTGATTGAAACCGTGCATCTGGTAACCCAAAAACACAAATATGGTCATAAATGCATTTAACGGTCATTCTGATTTTAATGCCCGCTATAGGAGCACCCTACTACGGCCCTCTTTCACTCAGGGCCGTCCTGGGTGCTTTATGGACTGTTTGACAAGTGCTGGAGGAGGAAATAGAGCCGTGCACCTGGTGATTGAAACCGTGCATCTGGTAACCCAAAAACACAAATATGGTCATAAATGCATTTAACGGTCATTCTGATTTTAATGCCCGCTATAGGAGCACCCTACTACGGCCCTCTTTCACTCAGGGCCGTCCTGGGTGCTTTATGGACTGTTTGACAAGTGCTGGAGGAGGAAATAGAGCCGTGCACCTGGTGATTGAAACCGTGCACCTGGTGATTGAAAACGTGCATCTGGTAACCCAAAAATTCAAATATGGTCCTAAATGCATTTAAGGGTCATTCTGATATTAATGCCCGCTATGGAAACACCCTACTACGGCCCTCTCTCTGTCGGGGGCGACCTGAGTGCATTATGGACACTTTGAAATTTCACGATGGATACTGATTGCTATACAAGCGGTAACCCAAAAACACAAATATGGTCATAAATGCATTTAACGGTCATTCTGATTTTAATGCCCGCTATAGGAGCACCCTACTACGGCCCTCTTTCACTCAGGGCCGTCCTGGGTGCTTTATGGACTGTTTGACAAGTGCTGGAGGAGGAAATAGAGCCGTGCACCTGGTGATTGAAACCGTGCATCTGGTAACCCAAAAACACAAATATGGTCATAAATGCATTTAACGGTCATTCTGATTTTAATGCCCGCTATAGGAGCACCCTACTACGGCCCTCTTTCACTCAGGGCCGTCCTGGGTGCTTTATGGACTGTTTGACAAGTGCTGGAGGAGGAAATAGAGCCGTGCACCTGGTGATTGAAACCGTGCATCTGGTAACCCAAAAACACAAATATGGTCATAAATGCATTTAACGGTCATTCTGATTTTAATGCCCGCTATAGGAGCACCCTACTACGGCCCTCTTTCACTCAGGGCCGTCCTGGGTGCTTTATGGACTGTTTGACAAGTGCTGGAGGAGGAAATAGAGCCGTGCACCTGGTGATTGAAACCGTGCACCTGGTGATTGAAAACGTGCATCTGGTAACCCAAAAATTCAAATATGGTCCTAAATGCATTTAAGGGTCATTCTGATATTAATGCCCGCTATGGAAACACCCTACTACGGCCCTCTCTCTGTCGGGGGCGACCTGAGTGCATTATGGACACTTTGAAATTTCACGATGGATACTGATTGCTATACAAGCGGTAACCCAAAAACACAAATATGGTCATAAATGCATTTAACGGTCATTCTGATTTTAATGCCCGCTATAGGAGCACCCTACTACGGCCCTCTTTCACTCAGGGCCGTCCTGGGTGCTTTATGGACTGTTTGACAAGTGCTGGAGGAGGAAATAGAGCCGTGCACCTGGTGATTGAAACCGTGCATCTGGTAACCCAAAAACACAAATATGGTCATAAATGCATTTAACGGTCATTCTGATTTTAATGCCCGCTATAGGAGCACCCTACTACGGCCCTCTTTCACTCAGGGCCGTCCTGGGTGCTTTATGGACTGTTTGACAAGTGCTGGAGGAGGAAATAGAGCCGTGCACCTGGTGATTGAAACCGTGCACCTGGTGATTGAAAACGTGCATCTGGTAACCCAAAAATTCAAATATGGTCCTAAATGCATTTAAGGGTCATTCTGATATTAATGCCCGCTATGGAAACACCCTACTACGGCCCTCTCTCTGTCGGGGGCGACCTGAGTGCATTATGGACACTTTGAAATTTCACGATGGATACTGATTGCTATACAAGCGGTAACCCAAAAACACAAATATGGTCATAAATGCATTTAACGGTCATTCTGATTTTAATGCCCGCTATAGGAGCACCCTACTACGGCCCTCTTTCACTCAGGGCCGTCCTGGGTGCTTTATGGACTGTTTGACAAGTGCTGGAGGAGGAAATAGAGCCGTGCACCTGGTGATTGAAACCGTGCATCTGGTAACCCAAAAACACAAATATGGTCATAAATGCATTTAACGGTCATTCTGATTTTAATGCCCGCTATAGGAGCACCCTACTACGGCCCTCTTTCACTCAGGGCCGTCCTGGGTGCTTTATGGACTGTTTGACAAGTGCTGGAGGAGGAAATAGAGCCGTGCACCTGGTGATTGAAACCGTGCATCTGGTAACCCAAAAACACAAATATGGTCATAAATGCATTTAACGGTCATTCTGATTTTAATGCCCGCTATAGGAGCACCCTACTACGGCCCTCTTTCACTCAGGGCCGTCCTGGGTGCTTTATGGACTGTTTGACAAGTGCTGGAGGAGGAAATAGAGCCGTGCACCTGGTGATTGAAACCGTGCACCTGGTGATTGAAAACGTGCATCTGGTAACCCAAAAATTCAAATATGGTCCTAAATGCATTTAAGGGTCATTCTGATATTAATGCCCGCTATGGAAACACCCTACTACGGCCCTCTCTCTGTCGGGGGCGACCTGAGTGCATTATGGACACTTTGAAATTTCACGATGGATACTGATTGCTATACAAGCGGTAACCCAAAAACACAAATATGGTCATAAATGCATTTAACGGTCATTCTGATTTTAATGCCCGCTATAGGAGCACCCTACTACGGCCCTCTTTCACTCAGGGCCGTCCTGGGTGCTTTATGGACTGTTTGACAAGTGCTGGAGGAGGAAATAGAGCCGTGCACCTGGTGATTGAAAACCGTGCATCTGGTAACCCAAAAACACAAATATGGTCATAAATGCATTTAACGGTCATTCTGATTTTAATGCCCGCTATAGGAGCACCCTACTACGGCCCTCTTTCACTCAGGGCCGTCCTGGGTGCTTTATGGACTGTTTGAAAGTTGGAGGAGGATACTGCACCTGGTATGAAACCGGCATAACCCAAAAACACAAATATGGTCATAAATGCATTTAACGGTCATTCTGATTTTAATGCCCGCTATAGGAGCACCCTACTACGGCCCTCTTTCACTCAGGGCCGTCCTGGGTGCTTTATGGACTGTTTGACAAGTGCTGGAGGAGGAAATAGAGCCGTGCACCTGGTGATTGAAACCGTGCACCTGGTGATTGAAAACGTGCATCTGGTAACCCAAAAATTCAAATATGGTCCTAAATGCATTTAAGGGTCATTCTGATATTAATGCCCGCTATGGAAACACCCTACTACGGCCCTCTCTCTGTCGGGGGCGACCTGAGTGCATTATGGACACTTTGAAATTTCACGATGGATACTGATTGCTATACAAGCGGTAACCCAAAAACACAAATATGGTCATAAATGCATTTAACGGTCATTCTGATTTTAATGCCCGCTATAGGAGCACCCTACTACGGCCCTCTTTCACTCAGGGCCGTCCTGGGTGCTTTATGGACTGTTTGACAAGTGCTGGAGGAGGAAATAGAGCCGTGCACCTGGTGATTGAAACCGTGCATCTGGTAACCCAAAAACACAAATATGGTCATAAATGCATTTAACGGTCATTCTGATTTTAATGCCCGCTATAGGAGCACCCTACTACGGCCCTCTTTCACTCAGGGCCGTCCTGGGTGCTTTATGGACTGTTTGACAAGTGCTGGAGGAGGAAATAGAGCCGTGCACCTGGTGATTGAAACCGTGCATCTGGTAACCCAAAAACACAAATATGGTCATAAATGCATTTAACGGTCATTCTGATTTTAATGCCCGCTATAGGAGCACCCTACTACGGCCCTCTTTCACTCAGGGCCGTCCTGGGTGCTTTATGGACTGTTTGACAAGTGCTGGAGGAGGAAATAGAGCCGTGCACCTGGTGATTGAAACCGTGCACCTGGTGATTGAAAACGTGCATCTGGTAACCCAAAAATTCAAATATGGTCCTAAATGCATTTAAGGGTCATTCTGATATTAATGCCCGCTATGGAAACACCCTACTACGGCCCTCTCTCTGTCGGGGGCGACCTGAGTGCATTATGGACACTTTGAAATTTCACGATGGATACTGATTGCTATACAAGCGGTAACCCAAAAACACAAATATGGTCATAAATGCATTTAACGGTCATTCTGATTTTAATGCCCGCTATAGGAGCACCCTACTACGGCCCTCTTTCACTCAGGGCCGTCCTGGGTGCTTTATGGACTGTTTGACAAGTGCTGGAGGAGGAAATAGAGCCGTGCACCTGGTGATTGAAACCGTGCATCTGGTAACCCAAAAACACAAATATGGTCATAAATGCATTTAACGGTCATTCTGATTTTAATGCCCGCTATAGGAGCACCCTACTACGGCCCTCTTTCACTCAGGGCCGTCCTGGGTGCTTTATGGACTGTTTGACAAGTGCTGGAGGAGGAAATAGAGCCGTGCACCTGGTGATTGAAACCGTGCATCTGGTAACCCAAAAACACAAATATGGTCATAAATGCATTTAACGGTCATTCTGATTTTAATGCCCGCTATAGGAGCACCCTACTACGGCCCTCTTTCACTCAGGGCCGTCCTGGGTGCTTTATGGACTGTTTGACAAGTGCTGGAGGAGGAAATAGAGCCGTGCACCTGGTGATTGAAACCGTGCACCTGGTGATTGAAAACGTGCATCTGGTAACCCAAAAATTCAAATATGGTCCTAAATGCATTTAAGGGTCATTCTGATATTAATGCCCGCTATGGAAACACCCTACTACGGCCCTCTCTCTGTCGGGGGCGACCTGAGTGCATTATGGACACTTTGAAATTTCACGATGGATACTGATTGCTATACAAGCGGTAACCCAAAAACACAAATATGGTCATAAATGCATTTAACGGTCATTCTGATTTTAATGCCCGCTATAGGAGCACCCTACTACGGCCCTCTTTCACTCAGGGCCGTCCTGGGTGCTTTATGGACTGTTTGACAAGTGCTGGAGGAGGAAATAGAGCCGTGCACCTGGTGATTGAAACCGTGCATCTGGTAACCCAAAAACACAAATATGGTCATAAATGCATTTAACGGTCATTCTGATTTTAATGCCCGCTATAGGAGCACCCTACTACGGCCCTCTTTCACTCAGGGCCGTCCTGGGTGCTTTATGGACTGTTTGACAAGTGCTGGAGGAGGAAATAGAGCCGTGCACCTGGTGATTGAAACCGTGCACCTGGTGATTGAAAACGTGCATCTGGTAACCCAAAAATTCAAATATGGTCCTAAATGCATTTAAGGGTCATTCTGATATTAATGCCCGCTATGGAAACACCCTACTACGGCCCTCTCTCTGTCGGGGGCGACCTGAGTGCATTATGGACACTTTGAAATTTCACGATGGATACTGATTGCTATACAAGCGGTAACCCAAAAACACAAATATGGTCATAAATGCATTTAACGGTCATTCTGATTTTAATGCCCGCTATAGGAGCACCCTACTACGGCCCTCTTTCACTCAGGGCCGTCCTGGGTGCTTTATGGACTGTTTGACAAGTGCTGGAGGAGGAAATAGAGCCGTGCACCTGGTGATTGAAACCGTGCATCTGGTAACCCAAAAACACAAATATGGTCATAAATGCATTTAACGGTCATTCTGATTTTAATGCCCGCTATAGGAGCACCCTACTACGGCCCTCTTTCACTCAGGGCCGTCCTGGGTGCTTTATGGACTGTTTGACAAGTGCTGGAGGAGGAAATAGAGCCGTGCACCTGGTGATTGAAACCGTGCACCTGGTGATTGAAAACGTGCATCTGGTAACCCAAAAATTCAAATATGGTCCTAAATGCATTTAAGGGTCATTCTGATATTAATGCCCGCTATGGAAACACCCTACTACGGCCCTCTCTCTGTCGGGGGCGACCTGAGTGCATTATGGACACTTTGAAATTTCACGATGGATACTGATTGCTATACAAGCGGTAACCCAAAAACACAAATATGGTCATAAATGCATTTAACGGTCATTCTGATTTTAATGCCCGCTATAGGAGCACCCTACTACGGCCCTCTTTCACTCAGGGCCGTCCTGGGTGCTTTATGGACTGTTTGACAAGTGCTGGAGGAGGAAATAGAGCCGTGCACCTGGTGATTGAAACCGTGCATCTGGTAACCCAAAAACACAAATATGGTCATAAATGCATTTAACGGTCATTCTGATTTTAATGCCCGCTATAGGAGCACCCTACTACGGCCCTCTTTCACTCAGGGCCGTCCTGGGTGCTTTATGGACTGTTTGACAAGTGCTGGAGGAGGAAATAGAGCCGTGCACCTGGTGATTGAAACCGTGCACCTGGTGATTGAAAACGTGCATCTGGTAACCCAAAAATTCAAATATGGTCCTAAATGCATTTAAGGGTCATTCTGATATTAATGCCCGCTATGGAAACACCCTACTACGGCCCTCTCTCTGTCGGGGGCGACCTGAGTGCATTATGGACACTTTGAAATTTCACGATGGATACTGATTGCTATACAAGCGGTAACCCAAAAACACAAATATGGTCATAAATGCATTTAACGGTCATTCTGATTTTAATGCCCGCTATAGGAGCACCCTACTACGGCCCTCTTTCACTCAGGGCCGTCCTGGGTGCTTTATGGACTGTTTGACAAGTGCTGGAGGAGGAAATAGAGCCGTGCACCTGGTGATTGAAACCGTGCATCTGGTAACCCAAAAACACAAATATGGTCATAAATGCATTTAACGGTCATTCTGATTTTAATGCCCGCTATAGGAGCACCCTACTACGGCCCTCTTTCACTCAGGGCCGTCCTGGGTGCTTTATGGACTGTTTGACAAGTGCTGGAGGAGGAAATAGAGCCGTGCACCTGGTGATTGAAACCGTGCATCTGGTAACCCAAAAACACAAATATGGTCATAAATGCATTTAACGGTCATTCTGATTTTAATGCCCGCTATAGGAGCACCCTACTACGGCCCTCTTTCACTCAGGGCCGTCCTGGGTGCTTTATGGACTGTTTGACAAGTGCTGGAGGAGGAAATAGAGCCGTGCACCTGGTGATTGAAACCGTGCACCTGGTGATTGAAAACGTGCATCTGGTAACCCAAAAATTCAAATATGGTCCTAAATGCATTTAAGGGTCATTCTGATATTAATGCCCGCTATGGAAACACCCTACTACGGCCCTCTCTCTGTCGGGGGCGACCTGAGTGCATTATGGACACTTTGAAATTTCACGATGGATACTGATTGCTATACAAGCGGTAACCCAAAAACACAAATATGGTCATAAATGCATTTAACGGTCATTCTGATTTTAATGCCCGCTATAGGAGCACCCTACTACGGCCCTCTTTCACTCAGGGCCGTCCTGGGTGCTTTATGGACTGTTTGACAAGTGCTGGAGGAGGAAATAGAGCCGTGCACCTGGTGATTGAAACCGTGCATCTGGTAACCCAAAAACACAAATATGGTCATAAATGCATTTAACGGTCATTCTGATTTTAATGCCCGCTATAGGAGCACCCTACTACGGCCCTCTTTCACTCAGGGCCGTCCTGGGTGCTTTATGGACTGTTTGACAAGTGCTGGAGGAGGAAATAGAGCCGTGCACCTGGTGATTGAAACCGTGCATCTGGTAACCCAAAAACACAAATATGGTCATAAATGCATTTAACGGTCATTCTGATTTTAATGCCCGCTATAGGAGCACCCTACTACGGCCCTCTTTCACTCAGGGCCGTCCTGGGTGCTTTATGGACTGTTTGACAAGTGCTGGAGGAGGAAATAGAGCCGTGCACCTGGTGATTGAAACCGTGCACCTGGTGATTGAAAACGTGCATCTGGTAACCCAAAAATTCAAATATGGTCCTAAATGCATTTAAGGGTCATTCTGATATTAATGCCCGCTATGGAAACACCCTACTACGGCCCTCTCTCTGTCGGGGGCGACCTGAGTGCATTATGGACACTTTGAAATTTCACGATGGATACTGATTGCTATACAAGCGGTAACCCAAAAACACAAATATGGTCATAAATGCATTTAACGGTCATTCTGATTTTAATGCCCGCTATAGGAGCACCCTACTACGGCCCTCTTTCACTCAGGGCCGTCCTGGGTGCTTTATGGACTGTTTGACAAGTGCTGGAGGAGGAAATAGAGCCGTGCACCTGGTGATTGAAACCGTGCATCTGGTAACCCAAAAACACAAATATGGTCATAAATGCATTTAACGGTCATTCTGATTTTAATGCCCGCTATAGGAGCACCCTACTACGGCCCTCTTTCACTCAGGGCCGTCCTGGGTGCTTTATGGACTGTTTGACAAGTGCTGGAGGAGGAAATAGAGCCGTGCACCTGGTGATTGAAACCGTGCACCTGGTGATTGAAAACGTGCATCTGGTAACCCAAAAATTCAAATATGGTCCTAAATGCATTTAAGGGTCATTCTGATATTAATGCCCGCTATGGAAACACCCTACTACGGCCCTCTCTCTGTCGGGGGCGACCTGAGTGCATTATGGACACTTTGAAATTTCACGATGGATACTGATTGCTATACAAGCGGTAACCCAAAAACACAAATATGGTCATAAATGCATTTAACGGTCATTCTGATTTTAATGCCCGCTATAGGAGCACCCTACTACGGCCCTCTTTCACTCAGGGCCGTCCTGGGTGCTTTATGGACTGTTTGACAAGTGCTGGAGGAGGAAATAGAGCCGTGCACCTGGTGATTGAAACCGTGCATCTGGTAACCCAAAAACACAAATATGGTCATAAATGCATTTAACGGTCATTCTGATTTTAATGCCCGCTATAGGAGCACCCTACTACGGCCCTCTTTCACTCAGGGCCGTCCTGGGTGCTTTATGGACTGTTTGACAAGTGCTGGAGGAGGAAATAGAGCCGTGCACCTGGTGATTGAAACCGTGCACCTGGTGATTGAAAACGTGCATCTGGTAACCCAAAAATTCAAATATGGTCCTAAATGCATTTAAGGGTCATTCTGATATTAATGCCCGCTATGGAAACACCCTACTACGGCCCTCTCTCTGTCGGGGGCGACCTGAGTGCATTATGGACACTTTGAAATTTCACGATGGATACTGATTGCTATACAAGCGGTAACCCAAAAACACAAATATGGTCATAAATGCATTTAACGGTCATTCTGATTTTAATGCCCGCTATAGGAGCACCCTACTACGGCCCTCTTTCACTCAGGGCCGTCCTGGGTGCTTTATGGACTGTTTGACAAGTGCTGGAGGAGGAAATAGAGCCGTGCACCTGGTGATTGAAACCGTGCATCTGGTAACCCAAAAACACAAATATGGTCATAAATGCATTTAACGGTCATTCTGATTTTAATGCCCGCTATAGGAGCACCCTACTACGGCCCTCTTTCACTCAGGGCCGTCCTGGGTGCTTTATGGACTGTTTGACAAGTGCTGGAGGAGGAAATAGAGCCGTGCACCTGGTGATTGAAACCGTGCATCTGGTAACCCAAAAACACAAATATGGTCATAAATGCATTTAACGGTCATTCTGATTTTAATGCCCGCTATAGGAGCACCCTACTACGGCCCTCTTTCACTCAGGGCCGTCCTGGGTGCTTTATGGACTGTTTGACAAGTGCTGGAGGAGGAAATAGAGCCGTGCACCTGGTGATTGAAACCGTGCACCTGGTGATTGAAAACGTGCATCTGGTAACCCAAAAATTCAAATATGGTCCTAAATGCATTTAAGGGTCATTCTGATATTAATGCCCGCTATGGAAACACCCTACTACGGCCCTCTCTCTGTCGGGGGCGACCTGAGTGCATTATGGACACTTTGAAATTTCACGATGGATACTGATTGCTATACAAGCGGTAACCCAAAAACACAAATATGGTCATAAATGCATTTAACGGTCATTCTGATTTTAATGCCCGCTATAGGAGCACCCTACTACGGCCCTCTTTCACTCAGGGCCGTCCTGGGTGCTTTATGGACTGTTTGACAAGTGCTGGAGGAGGAAATAGAGCCGTGCACCTGGTGATTGAAACCGTGCATCTGGTAACCCAAAAACACAAATATGGTCATAAATGCATTTAACGGTCATTCTGATTTTAATGCCCGCTATAGGAGCACCCTACTACGGCCCTCTTTCACTCAGGGCCGTCCTGGGTGCTTTATGGACTGTTTGACAAGTGCTGGAGGAGGAAATAGAGCCGTGCACCTGGTGATTGAAACCGTGCACCTGGTGATTGAAAACGTGCATCTGGTAACCCAAAAATTCAAATATGGTCCTAAATGCATTTAAGGGTCATTCTGATATTAATGCCCGCTATGGAAACACCCTACTACGGCCCTCTCTCTGTCGGGGGCGACCTGAGTGCATTATGGACACTTTGAAATTTCACGATGGATACTGATTGCTATACAAGCGGTAACCCAAAAACACAAATATGGTCATAAATGCATTTAACGGTCATTCTGATTTTAATGCCCGCTATAGGAGCACCCTACTACGGCCCTCTTTCACTCAGGGCCGTCCTGGGTGCTTTATGGACTGTTTGACAAGTGCTGGAGGAGGAAATAGAGCCGTGCACCTGGTGATTGAAACCGTGCATCTGGTAACCCAAAAACACAAATATGGTCATAAATGCATTTAACGGTCATTCTGATTTTAATGCCCGCTATAGGAGCACCCTACTACGGCCCTCTTTCACTCAGGGCCGTCCTGGGTGCTTTATGGACTGTTTGACAAGTGCTGGAGGAGGAAATAGAGCCGTGCACCTGGTGATTGAAACCGTGCATCTGGTAACCCAAAAACACAAATATGGTCATAAATGCATTTAACGGTCATTCTGATTTTAATGCCCGCTATAGGAGCACCCTACTACGGCCCTCTTTCACTCAGGGCCGTCCTGGGTGCTTTATGGACTGTTTGACAAGTGCTGGAGGAGGAAATAGAGCCGTGCACCTGGTGATTGAAACCGTGCACCTGGTGATTGAAAACGTGCATCTGGTAACCCAAAAATTCAAATATGGTCCTAAATGCATTTAAGGGTCATTCTGATATTAATGCCCGCTATGGAAACACCCTACTACGGCCCTCTCTCTGTCGGGGGCGACCTGAGTGCATTATGGACACTTTGAAATTTCACGATGGATACTGATTGCTATACAAGCGGTAACCCAAAAACACAAATATGGTCATAAATGCATTTAACGGTCATTCTGATTTTAATGCCCGCTATAGGAGCACCCTACTACGGCCCTCTTTCACTCAGGGCCGTCCTGGGTGCTTTATGGACTGTTTGACAAGTGCTGGAGGAGGAAATAGAGCCGTGCACCTGGTGATTGAAACCGTGCATCTGGTAACCCAAAAACACAAATATGGTCATAAATGCATTTAACGGTCATTCTGATTTTAATGCCCGCTATAGGAGCACCCTACTACGGCCCTCTTTCACTCAGGGCCGTCCTGGGTGCTTTATGGACTGTTTGACAAGTGCTGGAGGAGGAAATAGAGCCGTGCACCTGGTGATTGAAACCGTGCACCTGGTGATTGAAAACGTGCATCTGGTAACCCAAAAATTCAAATATGGTCCTAAATGCATTTAAGGGTCATTCTGATATTAATGCCCGCTATGGAAACACCCTACTACGGCCCTCTCTCTGTCGGGGGCGACCTGAGTGCATTATGGACACTTTGAAATTTCACGATGGATACTGATTGCTATACAAGCGGTAACCCAAAAACACAAATATGGTCATAAATGCATTTAACGGTCATTCTGATTTTAATGCCCGCTATAGGAGCACCCTACTACGGCCCTCTTTCACTCAGGGCCGTCCTGGGTGCTTTATGGACTGTTTGACAAGTGCTGGAGGAGGAAATAGAGCCGTGCACCTGGTGATTGAAACCGTGCATCTGGTAACCCAAAAACACAAATATGGTCATAAATGCATTTAACGGTCATTCTGATTTTAATGCCCGCTATAGGAGCACCCTACTACGGCCCTCTTTCACTCAGGGCCGTCCTGGGTGCTTTATGGACTGTTTGACAAGTGCTGGAGGAGGAAATAGAGCCGTGCACCTGGTGATTGAAACCGTGCATCTGGTAACCCAAAAACACAAATATGGTCATAAATGCATTTAACGGTCATTCTGATTTTAATGCCCGCTATAGGAGCACCCTACTACGGCCCTCTTTCACTCAGGGCCGTCCTGGGTGCTTTATGGACTGTTTGACAAGTGCTGGAGGAGGAAATAGAGCCGTGCACCTGGTGATTGAAACCGTGCACCTGGTGATTGAAAACGTGCATCTGGTAACCCAAAAATTCAAATATGGTCCTAAATGCATTTAAGGGTCATTCTGATATTAATGCCCGCTATGGAAACACCCTACTACGGCCCTCTCTCTGTCGGGGGCGACCTGAGTGCATTATGGACACTTTGAAATTTCACGATGGATACTGATTGCTATACAAGCGGTAACCCAAAAACACAAATATGGTCATAAATGCATTTAACGGTCATTCTGATTTTAATGCCCGCTATAGGAGCACCCTACTACGGCCCTCTTTCACTCAGGGCCGTCCTGGGTGCTTTATGGACTGTTTGACAAGTGCTGGAGGAGGAAATAGAGCCGTGCACCTGGTGATTGAAACCGTGCATCTGGTAACCCAAAAACACAAATATGGTCATAAATGCATTTAACGGTCATTCTGATTTTAATGCCCGCTATAGGAGCACCCTACTACGGCCCTCTTTCACTCAGGGCCGTCCTGGGTGCTTTATGGACTGTTTGACAAGTGCTGGAGGAGGAAATAGAGCCGTGCACCTGGTGATTGAAACCGTGCACCTGGTGATTGAAAACGTGCATCTGGTAACCCAAAAATTCAAATATGGTCCTAAATGCATTTAAGGGTCATTCTGATATTAATGCCCGCTATGGAAACACCCTACTACGGCCCTCTCTCTGTCGGGGGCGACCTGAGTGCATTATGGACACTTTGAAATTTCACGATGGATACTGATTGCTATACAAGCGGTAACCCAAAAACACAAATATGGTCATAAATGCATTTAACGGTCATTCTGATTTTAATGCCCGCTATAGGAGCACCCTACTACGGCCCTCTTTCACTCAGGGCCGTCCTGGGTGCTTTATGGACTGTTTGACAAGTGCTGGAGGAGGAAATAGAGCCGTGCACCTGGTGATTGAAACCGTGCATCTGGTAACCCAAAAACACAAATATGGTCATAAATGCATTTAACGGTCATTCTGATTTTAATGCCCGCTATAGGAGCACCCTACTACGGCCCTCTTTCACTCAGGGCCGTCCTGGGTGCTTTATGGACTGTTTGACAAGTGCTGGAGGAGGAAATAGAGCCGTGCACCTGGTGATTGAAACCGTGCATCTGGTAACCCAAAAACACAAATATGGTCATAAATGCATTTAACGGTCATTCTGATTTTAATGCCCGCTATAGGAGCACCCTACTACGGCCCTCTTTCACTCAGGGCCGTCCTGGGTGCTTTATGGACTGTTTGACAAGTGCTGGAGGAGGAAATAGAGCCGTGCACCTGGTGATTGAAACCGTGCACCTGGTGATTGAAAACGTGCATCTGGTAACCCAAAAATTCAAATATGGTCCTAAATGCATTTAAGGGTCATTCTGATATTAATGCCCGCTATGGAAACACCCTACTACGGCCCTCTCTCTGTCGGGGGCGACCTGAGTGCATTATGGACACTTTGAAATTTCACGATGGATACTGATTGCTATACAAGCGGTAACCCAAAAACACAAATATGGTCATAAATGCATTTAACGGTCATTCTGATTTTAATGCCCGCTATAGGAGCACCCTACTACGGCCCTCTTTCACTCAGGGCCGTCCTGGGTGCTTTATGGACTGTTTGACAAGTGCTGGAGGAGGAAATAGAGCCGTGCACCTGGTGATTGAAACCGTGCATCTGGTAACCCAAAAACACAAATATGGTCATAAATGCATTTAACGGTCATTCTGATTTTAATGCCCGCTATAGGAGCACCCTACTACGGCCCTCTTTCACTCAGGGCCGTCCTGGGTGCTTTATGGACTGTTTGACAAGTGCTGGAGGAGGAAATAGAGCCGTGCACCTGGTGATTGAAACCGTGCACCTGGTGATTGAAAACGTGCATCTGGTAACCCAAAAATTCAAATATGGTCCTAAATGCATTTAAGGGTCATTCTGATATTAATGCCCGCTATGGAAACACCCTACTACGGCCCTCTCTCTGTCGGGGGCGACCTGAGTGCATTATGGACACTTTGAAATTTCACGATGGATACTGATTGCTATACAAGCGGTAACCCAAAAACACAAATATGGTCATAAATGCATTTAACGGTCATTCTGATTTTAATGCCCGCTATAGGAGCACCCTACTACGGCCCTCTTTCACTCAGGGCCGTCCTGGGTGCTTTATGGACTGTTTGACAAGTGCTGGAGGAGGAAATAGAGCCGTGCACCTGGTGATTGAAACCGTGCATCTGGTAACCCAAAAACACAAATATGGTCATAAATGCATTTAACGGTCATTCTGATTTTAATGCCCGCTATAGGAGCACCCTACTACGGCCCTCTTTCACTCAGGGCCGTCCTGGGTGCTTTATGGACTGTTTGACAAGTGCTGGAGGAGGAAATAGAGCCGTGCACCTGGTGATTGAAACCGTGCACCTGGTGATTGAAAACGTGCATCTGGTAACCCAAAAATTCAAATATGGTCCTAAATGCATTTAAGGGTCATTCTGATATTAATGCCCGCTATGGAAACACCCTACTACGGCCCTCTCTCTGTCGGGGGCGACCTGAGTGCATTATGGACACTTTGAAATTTCACGATGGATACTGATTGCTATACAAGCGGTAACCCAAAAACACAAATATGGTCATAAATGCATTTAACGGTCATTCTGATTTTAATGCCCGCTATAGGAGCACCCTACTACGGCCCTCTTTCACTCAGGGCCGTCCTGGGTGCTTTATGGACTGTTTGACAAGTGCTGGAGGAGGAAATAGAGCCGTGCACCTGGTGATTGAAACCGTGCATCTGGTAACCCAAAAACACAAATATGGTCATAAATGCATTTAACGGTCATTCTGATTTTAATGCCCGCTATAGGAGCACCCTACTACGGCCCTCTTTCACTCAGGGCCGTCCTGGGTGCTTTATGGACTGTTTGACAAGTGCTGGAGGAGGAAATAGAGCCGTGCACCTGGTGATTGAAACCGTGCACCTGGTGATTGAAAACGTGCATCTGGTAACCCAAAAATTCAAATATGGTCCTAAATGCATTTAAGGGTCATTCTGATATTAATGCCCGCTATGGAAACACCCTACTACGGCCCTCTCTCTGTCGGGGGCGACCTGAGTGCATTATGGACACTTTGAAATTTCACGATGGATACTGATTGCTATACAAGCGGTAACCCAAAAACACAAATATGGTCATAAATGCATTTAACGGTCATTCTGATTTTAATGCCCGCTATAGGAGCACCCTACTACGGCCCTCTTTCACTCAGGGCCGTCCTGGGTGCTTTATGGACTGTTTGACAAGTGCTGGAGGAGGAAATAGAGCCGTGCACCTGGTGATTGAAACCGTGCATCTGGTAACCCAAAAACACAAATATGGTCATAAATGCATTTAACGGTCATTCTGATTTTAATGCCCGCTATAGGAGCACCCTACTACGGCCCTCTTTCACTCAGGGCCGTCCTGGGTGCTTTATGGACTGTTTGACAAGTGCTGGAGGAGGAAATAGAGCCGTGCACCTGGTGATTGAAACCGTGCACCTGGTGATTGAAAACGTGCATCTGGTAACCCAAAAATTCAAATATGGTCCTAAATGCATTTAAGGGTCATTCTGATATTAATGCCCGCTATGGAAACACCCTACTACGGCCCTCTCTCTGTCGGGGGCGACCTGAGTGCATTATGGACACTTTGAAATTTCACGATGGATACTGATTGCTATAAAAGCGGTAACCCAAAAACACAAATATGGTCATAAATGCATTTAACGGTCATTCTGATTTTAATGCCCGCTATAGGAGCACCCTACTACGGCCCTCTTTCACTCAGGGCCGTCCTGGGTGCTTTATGGACTGTTTGACAAGTGCTGGAGGAGGAAATAGAGCCGTGCACCTGGTGATTGAAACCGTGCATCTGGTAACCCAAAAACACAAATATGGTCATAAATGCATTTAACGGTCATTCTGATTTTAATGCCCGCTATAGGAGCACCCTACTACGGCCCTCTTTCACTCAGGGCCGTCCTGGGTGCTTTATGGACTGTTTGACAAGTGCTGGAGGAGGAAATAGAGCCGTGCACCTGGTGATTGAAACCGTGCATCTGGTAACCCAAAAACACAAATATGGTCATAAATGCATTTAACGGTCATTCTGATTTTAATGCCCGCTATAGGAGCACCCTACTACGGCCCTCTTTCACTCAGGGCCGTCCTGGGTGCTTTATGGACTGTTTGACAAGTGCTGGAGGAGGAAATAGAGCCGTGCACCTGGTGATTGAAACCGTGCATCTGGTAACCCAAAAACACAAATATGGTCATAAATGCATTTAACGGTCATTCTGATTTTAATGCCCGCTATAGGAGCACCCTACTACGGCCCTCTTTCACTCAGGGCCGTCCTGGGTGCTTTATGGACTGTTTGACAAGTGCTGGAGGAGCCGTGATGGTGATTACCGTGCACCTGGTGATTGAAAACGTGCATCTGGTAACCCAAAAATTCAAATATGGTCCTAAATGCATTTAAGGGTCATTCTGATATTAATGCCCGCTATGGAAACACCCTACTACGGCCCTCTCTCTGTCGGGGGCGACCTGAGTGCATTATGGACACTTTGAAATTTCACGATGGATACTGATTGCTATACAAGCGGTAACCCAAAAACACAAATATGGTCATAAATGCATTTAACGGTCATTCTGATTTTAATGCCCGCTATAGGAGCACCCTACTACGGCCCTCTTTCACTCAGGGCCGTCCTGGGTGCTTTATGGACTGTTTGACAAGTGCTGGAGGAGGAAATAGAGCCGTGCACCTGGTGATTGAAACCGTGCATCTGGTAACCCAAAAACACAAATATGGTCATAAATGCATTTAACGGTCATTCTGATTTTAATGCCCGCTATAGGAGCACCCTACTACGGCCCTCTTTCACTCAGGGCCGTCCTGGGTGCTTTATGGACTGTTTGACAAGTGCTGGAGGAGGAAATAGAGCCGTGCACCTGGTGATTGAAACCGTGCACCTGGTGATTGAAAACGTGCATCTGGTAACCCAAAAATTCAAATATGGTCCTAAATGCATTTAAGGGTCATTCTGATATTAATGCCCGCTATGGAAACACCCTACTACGGCCCTCTCTCTGTCGGGGGCGACCTGAGTGCATTATGGACACTTTGAAATTTCACGATGGATACTGATTGCTATACAAGCGGTAACCCAAAAACACAAATATGGTCATAAATGCATTTAACGGTCATTCTGATTTTAATGCCCGCTATAGGAGCACCCTACTACGGCCCTCTTTCACTCAGGGCCGTCCTGGGTGCTTTATGGACTGTTTGACAAGTGCTGGAGGAGGAAATAGAGCCGTGCACCTGGTGATTGAAACCGTGCATCTGGTAACCCAAAAACACAAATATGGTCATAAATGCATTTAACGGTCATTCTGATTTTAATGCCCGCTATAGGAGCACCCTACTACGGCCCTCTTTCACTCAGGGCCGTCCTGGGTGCTTTATGGACTGTTTGACAAGTGCTGGAGGAGGAAATAGAGCCGTGCACCTGGTGATTGAAACCGTGCATCTGGTAACCCAAAAACACAAATATGGTCATAAATGCATTTAACGGTCATTCTGATTTTAATGCCCGCTATAGGAGCACCCTACTACGGCCCTCTTTCACTCAGGGCCGTCCTGGGTGCTTTATGGACTGTTTGACAAGTGCTGGAGGAGGAAATAGAGCCGTGCACCTGGTGATTGAAACCGTGCACCTGGTGATTGAAAACGTGCATCTGGTAACCCAAAAATTCAAATATGGTCCTAAATGCATTTAAGGGTCATTCTGATATTAATGCCCGCTATGGAAACACCCTACTACGGCCCTCTCTCTGTCGGGGGCGACCTGAGTGCATTATGGACACTTTGAAATTTCACGATGGATACTGATTGCTATACAAGCGGTAACCCAAAAACACAAATATGGTCATAAATGCATTTAACGGTCATTCTGATTTTAATGCCCGCTATAGGAGCACCCTACTACGGCCCTCTTTCACTCAGGGCCGTCCTGGGTGCTTTATGGACTGTTTGACAAGTGCTGGAGGAGGAAATAGAGCCGTGCACCTGGTGATTGAAACCGTGCATCTGGTAACCCAAAAACACAAATATGGTCATAAATGCATTTAACGGTCATTCTGATTTTAATGCCCGCTATAGGAGCACCCTACTACGGCCCTCTTTCACTCAGGGCCGTCCTGGGTGCTTTATGGACTGTTTGACAAGTGCTGGAGGAGGAAATAGAGCCGTGCACCTGGTGATTGAAACCGTGCACCTGGTGATTGAAAACGTGCATCTGGTAACCCAAAAATTCAAATATGGTCCTAAATGCATTTAAGGGTCATTCTGATATTAATGCCCGCTATGGAAACACCCTACTACGGCCCTCTCTCTGTCGGGGGCGACCTGAGTGCATTATGGACACTTTGAAATTTCACGATGGATACTGATTGCTATACAAGCGGTAACCCAAAAACACAAATATGGTCATAAATGCATTTAACGGTCATTCTGATTTTAATGCCCGCTATAGGAGCACCCTACTACGGCCCTCTTTCACTCAGGGCCGTCCTGGGTGCTTTATGGACTGTTTGACAAGTGCTGGAGGAGGAAATAGAGCCGTGCACCTGGTGATTGAAACCGTGCATCTGGTAACCCAAAAACACAAATATGGTCATAAAT
Organism: Oncorhynchus kisutch; assembly: GCF_002021735.2. NCBI lineage: Eukaryota > Metazoa > Chordata > Actinopteri > Salmoniformes > Salmonidae > Oncorhynchus > Oncorhynchus kisutch. The sequence continues at coordinate 30,582 of NW_022262313.1, read as the reverse complement.
GCATTTAACGGTCATTCTGATTTTAATGCCCGCTATAGGAGCACCCTACTACGGCCCTCTTTCACTCAGGGCCGTCCTGGGTGCTTTATGGACTGTTTGACAAGTGCTGGAGGAGGAAATAGAGCCGTGCACCTGGTGATTGAAACCGTGCATCTGGTAACCCAAAAACACAAATATGGTCATAAATGCATTTAACGGTCATTCTGATTTTAATGCCCGCTATAGGAGCACCCTACTACGGCCCTCTTTCACTCAGGGCCGTCCTGGGTGCTTTATGGACTGTTTGACAAGTGCTGGAGGAGGAAATAGAGCCGTGCACCTGGTGATTGAAACCGTGCACCTGGTGATTGAAAACGTGCATCTGGTAACCCAAAAATTCAAATATGGTCCTAAATGCATTTAAGGGTCATTCTGATATTAATGCCCGCTATGGAAACACCCTACTACGGCCCTCTCTCTGTCGGGGGCGACCTGAGTGCATTATGGACACTTTGAAATTTCACGATGGATACTGATTGCTATACAAGCGGTAACCCAAAAACACAAATATGGTCATAAATGCATTTAACGGTCATTCTGATTTTAATGCCCGCTATAGGAGCACCCTACTACGGCCCTCTTTCACTCAGGGCCGTCCTGGGTGCTTTATGGACTGTTTGACAAGTGCTGGAGGAGGAAATAGAGCCGTGCACCTGGTGATTGAAACCGTGCATCTGGTAACCCAAAAACACAAATATGGTCATAAATGCATTTAACGGTCATTCTGATTTTAATGCCCGCTATAGGAGCACCCTACTACGGCCCTCTTTCACTCAGGGCCGTCCTGGGTGCTTTATGGACTGTTTGACAAGTGCTGGAGGAGGAAATAGAGCCGTGCACCTGGTGATTGAAACCGTGCACCTGTGTGATTGAAAACGTGCATCTGGTAACCCAAAAATTCAAATATGGTCCTAAATGCATTTAAGGGTCATTCTGATATTAATGCCCGCTATGGAAACACCCTACTACGGCCCTCTCTCTGTCGGGGGCGACCTGAGTGCATTATGGACACTTTGAAATTTCACGATGGATACTGATTGCTATACAAGCGGTAACCCAAAAACACAAATATGGTCATAAATGCATTTAACGGTCATTCTGATTTTAATGCCCGCTATAGGAGCACCCTACTACGGCCCTCTTTCACTCAGGGCCGTCCTGGGTGCTTTATGGACTGTTTGACAAGTGCTGGAGGAGGAAATAGAGCCGTGCACCTGGTGATTGAAACCGTGCATCTGGTAACCCAAAAACACAAATATGGTCATAAATGCATTTAACGGTCATTCTGATTTTAATGCCCGCTATAGGAGCACCCTACTACGGCCCTCTTTCACTCAGGGCCGTCCTGGGTGCTTTATGGACTGTTTGACAAGTGCTGGAGGAGGAAATAGAGCCGTGCACCTGGTGATTGAAACCGTGCATCTGGTAACCCAAAAATTCAAATATGGTCATAAATGCATTTAACGGTCATTCTGATTTAATGCCCGCTATGGAGCACCCTACTACGGCCCTCTTTCTGTCAGGGCCGTCCTGAGTGCTTTATGGACTGTTTGACAATTGGACGATGGATACTGACCTGGTGATTGAAACCGTGCGGTAACCCAAAAACACAAATATGGTCATAAATGCATTTAACGGTCATTCTGATTTTAATGCCCGCTATAGGAGCACCCTACTACGGCCCTCTTTCACTCAGGGCCGTCCTGGGTGCTTTATGGACTGTTTGACAAGTGCTGGAGGAGGAAATAGAGCCGTGCACCTGGTGATTGAAACCGTGCACCTGGTGATTGAAAACGTGCATCTGGTAACCCAAAAATTCAAATATGGTCCTAAATGCATTTAAGGGTCATTCTGATATTAATGCCCGCTATGGAAACACCCTACTACGGCCCTCTCTCTGTCGGGGGCGACCTGAGTGCATTATGGACACTTTGAAATTTCACGATGGATACTGATTGCTATACAAGCGGTAACCCAAAAACACAAATATGGTCATAAATGCATTTAACGGTCATTCTGATTTTAATGCCCGCTATAGGAGCACCCTACTACGGCCCTCTTTCACTCAGGGCCGTCCTGGGTGCTTTATGGACTGTTTGACAAGTGCTGGAGGAGGAAATAGAGCCGTGCACCTGGTGATTGAAACCGTGCATCTGGTAACCCAAAAACACAAATATGGTCATAAATGCATTTAACGGTCATTCTGATTTTAATGCCCGCTATAGGAGCACCCTACTACGGCCCTCTTTCACTCAGGGCCGTCCTGGGTGCTTTATGGACTGTTTGACAAGTGCTGGAGGAGGAAATAGAGCCGTGCACCTGGTGATTGAAACCGTGCACCTGGTGATTGAAAACGTGCATCTGGTAACCCAAAAATTCAAATATGGTCCTAAATGCATTTAAGGGTCATTCTGATATTAATGCCCGCTATGGAAACACCCTACTACGGCCCTCTCTCTGTCGGGGGCGACCTGAGTGCATTATGGACACTTTGAAATTTCACGATGGATACTGATTGCTATACAAGCGGTAACCCAAAAACACAAATATGGTCATAAATGCATTTAACGGTCATTCTGATTTTAATGCCCGCTATAGGAGCACCCTACTACGGCCCTCTTTCACTCAGGGCCGTCCTGGGTGCTTTATGGACTGTTTGACAAGTGCTGGAGGAGGAAATAGAGCCGTGCACCTGGTGATTGAAACCGTGCATCTGGTAACCCAAAAACACAAATATGGTCATAAATGCATTTAACGGTCATTCTGATTTTAATGCCCGCTATAGGAGCACCCTACTACGGCCCTCTTTCACTCAGGGCCGTCCTGGGTGCTTTATGGACTGTTTGACAAGTGCTGGAGGAGGAAATAGAGCCGTGCACCTGGTGATTGAAACCGTGCATCTGGTAACCCAAAACACAAATATGGTCATAAATGCATTTAACGGTCATTCTGATTTTAATGCCCGCTATAGGAGCACCCTACTACGGCCCTCTTTCACTCAGGGCCGTCCTGGGTGCTTTATGGACTGTTTGACAAGTGCTGGAGGAGGAAATAGAGCCGTGCACCTGGTGATTGAAACCGTGCACCTGGTGATTGAAAACGTGCATCTGGTAACCCAAAAATTCAAATATGGTCCTAAATGCATTTAAGGGTCATTCTGATATTAATGCCCGCTATGGAAACACCCTACTACGGCCCTCTCTCTGTCGGGGGCGACCTGAGTGCATTATGGACACTTTGAAATTTCACGATGGATACTGATTGCTATACAAGCGGTAACCCAAAAACACAAATATGGTCATAAATGCATTTAACGGTCATTCTGATTTTAATGCCCGCTATAGGAGCACCCTACTACGGCCCTCTTTCACTCAGGGCCGTCCTGGGTGCTTTATGGACTGTTTGACAAGTGCTGGAGGAGGAAATAGAGCCGTGCACCTGGTGATTGAAACCGTGCATCTGGTAACCCAAAAACACAAATATGGTCATAAATGCATTTAACGGTCATTCTGATTTTAATGCCCGCTATAGGAGCACCCTACTACGGCCCTCTTTCACTCAGGGCCGTCCTGGGTGCTTTATGGACTGTTTGACAAGTGCTGGAGGAGGAAATAGAGCCGTGCACCTGGTGATTGAAACCGTGCACCTGGTGATTGAAAACGTGCATCTGGTAACCCAAAAATTCAAATATGGTCCTAAATGCATTTAAGGGTCATTCTGATATTAATGCCCGCTATGGAAACACCCTACTACGGCCCTCTCTCTGTCGGGGGCGACCTGAGTGCATTATGGACACTTTGAAATTTCACGATGGATACTGATTGCTATACAAGCGGTAACCCAAAAAACACAATATGGTCATAAATGCATTTAACGGTCATTCTGATTTTAATGCCCGCTATAGGAGCACCCTACTACGGCCCTCTTTCACTCAGGGCCGTCCTGGGTGCTTTATGGACTGTTTGACAAGTGCTGGAGGAGGAAATAGAGCCGTGCACCTGGTGATTGAAACCGTGCATCTGGTAACCCAAAAAACACAAATATGGTCATAAATGCATTTAACGGTCATTCTGATTTTAATGCCCGCTATAGGAGCACCCTACTACGGCCCTCTTTCACTCAGGGCCGTCCTGGGTGCTTTATGGACTGTTTGACAAGTGCTGGAGGAGGAAATAGAGCCGTGCACCTGGTGATTGAAACCGTGCATCTGGTAACCCAAAAACACAAATATGGTCATAAATGCATTTAACGGTCATTCTGATTTTAATGCCCGCTATAGGAGCACCCTACTACGGCCCTCTTTCACTCAGGGCCGTCCTGGGTGCTTTATGGACTGTTTGACAAGTGCTGGAGGAGGAAATAGAGCCGTGCACCTGGTGATTGAAACCGTGCATGGTAACCCAAAAACACAAATATGGTCATAAATGCATTTAACGGTCATTCTGATTTTAATGCCCGCTATAGGAGCACCCTACTACGGCCCTCTTTCACTCAGGGCCGTCCTGGGTGCTTTATGGACTGTTTGACAAGTGCTGGAGGAGGAAATAGAGCCGTGCACCTGGTGATTGAAACCGTGCACCTGGTGATTGAAAACGTGCATCTGGTAACCCAAAATTCAAATATGGTCCTAAATGCATTTAAGGGTCATTCTGATATTAATGCCCGCTATGGAAACACCCTACTACGGCCCTCTCTCTGTCGGGGCGACCTGAGTGCATTATGGACACTTTGAAATTTCACGATGGATACTGATTGCTATACAAGCGGTAACCCAAAAACACAAATATGGTCATAAATGCATTTAACGGTCATTCTGATTTTAATGCCCGCTATAGGAGCACCCTACTACGGCCCTCTTTCACTCAGGGCCGTCCTGGGTGCTTTATGGACTGTTTGACAAGTGCTGGAGGAGGAAATAGAGCCGTGCACCTGGTGATTGAAACCGTGCATCTGGTAACCCAAAAAACAAATATGGTCATAAATGCATTTAACGGTCATTCTGATTTTAATGCCCGCTATAGGAGCACCCTACTACGGCCCTCTTTCACTCAGGGCCGTCCTGGGTGCTTTATGGACTGTTTGACAAGTGCTGGAGGAGGAAATAGAGCCGTGCACCTGGTGATTGAAACCGTGCACCTGGTGATTGAAAACGTGCATCTGGTAACCCAAAAATTCAAATATGGTCCTAAATGCATTTAAGGGTCATTCTGATATTAATGCCCGCTATGGAAACACCCTACTACGGCCCTCTCTCTGTCGGGGGCGACCTGAGTGCATTATGGACACTTTGAAATTTCACGATGGATACTGATTGCTATACAAGCGGTAACCCAAAAACACAAATATGGTCATAAATGCATTTAACGGTCATTCTGATTTTAATGCCCGCTATAGGAGCACCCTACTACGGCCCTCTTTCACTCAGGGCCGTCCTGGGTGCTTTATGGACTGTTTGACAAGTGCTGGAGGAGGAAATAGAGCCGTGCACCTGGTGATTGAAACCGTGCATCTGGTAACCCAAAAACACAAATATGGTCATAAATGCATTTAACGGTCATTCTGATTTTAATGCCCGCTATAGGAGCACCCTACTACGGCCCTCTTTCACTCAGGGCCGTCCTGGGTGCTTTATGGACTGTTTGACAAGTGCTGGAGGAGGAAATAGAGCCGTGCACCTGGTGATTGAAACCGTGCATCTGGTAACCCAAAACACAAATATGGTCATAAATGCATTTAACGGTCATTCTGATTTTAATGCCCGCTATAGGAGCACCCTACTACGGCCCTCTTTCACTCAGGGCCGTCCTGGGTGCTTTATGGACTGTTTGACAAGTGCTGGAGGAGGAAATAGAGCCGTGCACCTGGTGATTGAAACCGTGCACCTGGTGATTGAAAACGTGCATCTGGTAACCCAAAAATTCAAATATGGTCCTAAATGCATTTAAGGGTCATTCTGATATTAATGCCCGCTATGGAAACACCCTACTACGGCCCTCTCTCTGTCGGGGGCGACCTGAGTGCATTATGGACACTTTGAAATTTCACGATGGATACTGATTGCTATACAAGCGGTAACCCAAAACACAAATATGGTCATAAATGCATTTAACGGTCATTCTGATTTTAATGCCCGCTATAGGAGCACCCTACTACGGCCCTCTTTCACTCAGGGCCGTCCTGGGTGCTTTATGGACTGTTTGACAAGTGCTGGAGGAGGAAATAGAGCCGTGCACCTGGTGATTGAAACCGTGCATCTGGTAACCCAAAAACACAAATATGGTCATAAATGCATTTAACGGTCATTCTGATTTTAATGCCCGCTATAGGAGCACCCTACTACGGCCCTCTTTCACTCAGGGCCGTCCTGGGTGCTTTATGGACTGTTTGACAAGTGCTGGAGGAGGAAATAGAGCCGTGCACCTGGTGATTGAAACCGTGCACCTGGTGATTGAAAACGTGCATCTGGTAACCCAAAATTCAAATATGGTCCTAAATGCATTTAAGGGTCATTCTGATATTAATGCCCGCTATGGAAACACCCTACTACGGCCCTCTCTCTGTCGGGGGCGACCTGAGTGCATTATGGACACTTTGAAATTTCACGATGGATACTGATTGCTATACAAGCGGTAACCCAAAAACACAAATATGGTCATAAATGCATTTAACGGTCATTCTGATTTTAATGCCCGCTATAGGAGCACCCTACTACGGCCCTCTTTCACTCAGGGCCGTCCTGGGTGCTTTATGGACTGTTTGACAAGTGCTGGAGGAGGAAATAGAGCCGTGCACCTGGTGATTGAAACCGTGCATCTGGTAACCCAAAAACACAAATATGGTCATAAATGCATTTAACGGTCATTCTGATTTTAATGCCCGCTATAGGAGCACCCTACTACGGCCCTCTTTCACTCAGGGCCGTCCTGGGTGCTTTATGGACTGTTTGACAAGTGCTGGAGGAGGAAATAGAGCCGTGCACCTGGTGATTGAAACCGTGCATCTGGTAACCCAAAAACACAAATATGGTCATAAATGCATTTAACGGTCATTCTGATTTTAATGCCCGCTATAGGAGCACCCTACTACGGCCCTCTTTCACTCAGGGCCGTCCTGGGTGCTTTATGGACTGTTTGACAAGTGCTGGAGGAGGAAATAGAGCCGTGCACCTGGTGATTGAAACCGTGCACCTGGTGATTGAAAACGTGCATCTGGTAACCCAAAAATTCAAATATGGTCCTAAATGCATTTAAGGGTCATTCTGATATTAATGCCCGCTATGGAAACACCCTACTACGGCCCTCTCTCTGTCGGGGGCGACCTGAGTGCATTATGGACACTTTGAAATTTCACGATGGATACTGATTGCTATACAAGCGGTAACCCAAAAACACAAATATGGTCATAAATGCATTTAACGGTCATTCTGATTTTAATGCCCGCTATAGGAGCACCCTACTACGGCCCTCTTTCACTCAGGGCCGTCTGGGTGCTTTATGGACTGTTTGACAAGTGCTGGAGGAGGAAATAGAGCCGTGCACCTGGTGATTGAAACCGTGCATCTGGTAACCCAAAACACAAATATGGTCATAAATGCATTTAACGGTCATTCTGATTTTAATGCCCGCTATAGGAGCACCCTACTACGGCCCTCTTTCACTCAGGGCCGTCCTGGGTGCTTTATGGACTGTTTGACAAGTGCTGGAGGAGGAAATAGAGCCGTGCACCTGGTGATTGAAACCGTGCATCTGGTAACCCAAAACACAAATATGGTCATAAATGCATTTAACGGTCATTCTGATTTTAATGCCCGCTATAGGAGCACCCTACTACGGCCCTCTTTCACTCAGGGCCGTCCTGGGTGCTTTATGGACTGTTTGACAAGTGCTGGAGGAGGAAATAGAGCCGTGCACCTGGTGATTGAAACCGTGCACCTGGTGATTGAAAACGTGCATCTGGTAACCAAAAATTCAAATATGGTCCTAAATGCATTTAAGGGTCATTCTGATATTAATGCCCGCTATGGAAACACCCTACTACGGCCCTCTCTGTCGGGGGCGACCTGAGTGCATTATGGACACTTTGAAATTTCACGATGGATACTGATTGCTATACAAGCGGTAACCCAAAAACACAAATATGGTCATAAATGCATTTAACGGTCATTCTGATTTTAATGCCCGCTATAGGAGCACCCTACTACGGCCCTCTTTCACTCAGGGCCGTCCTGGGTGCTTTATGGACTGTTTGACAAGTGCTGGAGGAGGAAATAGAGCCGTGCACCTGGTGATTGAAACCGTGCATCTGGTAACCCAAAAACACAAATATGGTCATAAATGCATTTAACGGTCATTCTGATTTAATGCCCGCTATAGGAGCACCCTACTACGGCCCTCTTTCACTCAGGGCCGTCCTGGGTGCTTTATGGACTGTTTGACAAGTGCTGGAGGAGAGAAATAGAGCCGTGCACCTGGTGATTGAAACGTGCATCTGGTAACCAAAAACACAAATATGGTCATAAATGCATTTAACGGTCATTCTGATTTAATGCCCGCTATAGGAGCACCCTACTACGGCCCTCTTTCACTCAGGGCCGTCCTGGGTGCTTTATGGACTGTTTGACAAGTGCTGGAGGAGGAAATAGAGCCGTGCACCTGGTGATTGAAACCGTGCACCTGGTGATTGAAAACGTGCATCTGGTAACCCAAAAATTCAAATATGGTCCTAAATGCATTTAAGGGTCATTCTGATATTAATGCCCGCTATGGAAACACCCTACTACGGCCCTCTCTCTGTCGGGGGCGACCTGAGTGCATTATGGACACTTTGAAATTTCACGATGGATACTGATTGCTATACAAGCGGTAACCCAAAAACACAAATATGGTCATAAATGCATTTAACGGTCATTCTGATTTTAATGCCCGCTATAGGAGCACCCTACTACGGCCCTCTTTCACTCAGGGCCGTCCTGGGTGCTTTATGGACTGTTTGACAAGTGCTGGAGGAGGAAATAGAGCCGTGCACCTGGTGATTGAAACCGTGCATCTGGTAACCCAAAAACACAAATATGGTCATAAATGCATTTAACGGTCATTCTGATTTTAATGCCCGCTATAGGAGCACCCTACTACGGCCCTCTTTCACTCAGGGCCGTCCTGGGTGCTTTATGGACTGTTTGACAAGTGCTGGAGGAGGAAATAGAGCCGTGCACCTGGTGATTGAAACGTGCATCTGGTAACCCAAAACACAAATATGGTCATAAATGCATTTAACGGTCATTCTGATTTTAATGCCCGCTATAGGAGCACCCTACTACGGCCCTCTTTCACTCAGGGCCGTCCTGGGTGCTTTATGGACTGTTTGACAAGTGCTGGAGGAGGAAATAGAGCCGTGCACCTGGTGATTGAAACCGTGCACCTGGTGATTGAAAACGTGCATCTGGTAACCCAAAAATTCAAATATGGTCCTAAATGCATTTAAGGGTCATTCTGATATTAATGCCCGCTATGGAAACACCCTACTACGGCCCTCTCTCTGTCGGGGGCGACCTGAGTGCATTATGGACACTTTGAAATTTCACGATGGATACTGATTGCTATACAAGCGGTAACCCAAAAACACAAATATGGTCATAAATGCATTTAACGGTCATTCTGATTTTAATGCCCGCTATAGGAGCACCCTACTACGGCCCTCTTTCACTCAGGGCCGTCCTGGGTGCTTTATGGACTGTTTGACAAGTGCTGGAGGAGGAAATAGAGCCGTGCACCTGGTGATTGAAACCGTGCATCTGGTAACCCAAAAACACAAATATGGTCATAAATGCATTTAACGGTCATTCTGATTTTAATGCCCGCTATAGGAGCACCCTACTACGGCCCTCTTTCACTCAGGGCCGTCCTGGGTGCTTTATGGACTGTTTGACAAGTGCTGGAGGAGGAGGAAATAGAGCCGTGCACCTGGTGATTGAAACCGTGCATCTGGTAACCCAAAACACAAATATGGTCATAAATGCATTTAACGGTCATTCTGATTTTAATGCCCGCTATAGGAGCACCCTACTACGGCCCTCTTTCACTCAGGGCCGTCCTGGGTGCTTTATGGACTGTTTGACAAGTGCTGGAGGAGGAAATAGAGCCGTGCACCTGGTGATTGAAACCGTGCACCTGGTGATTGAAAACGTGCATCTGGTAACCCAAAAATTCAAATATGGTCCTAAATGCATTTAAGGGTCATTCTGATATTAATGCCCGCTATGGAAACACCCTACTACGGCCCTCTCTCTGTCGGGGGCGACCTGAGTGCATTATGGACACTTTGAAATTTCACGATGGATACTGATTGCTATACAAGCGGTAAAACACCAAAAACACAAATATGGTCATAAATGCATTTAACGGTCATTCTGATTTTAATGCCCGCTATAGGAGCACCCTACTACGGCCCTCTTTCACTCAGGGCCGTCCTGGGTGCTTTATGGACTGTTTGACAAGTGCTGGAGGAGGAAATAGAGCCGTGCACCTGGTGATTGAAACCGTGCATCTGGTAACCCAAAAACACAAATATGGTCATAAATGCATTTAACGGTCATTCTGATTTTAATGCCCGCTATAGGAGCACCCTACTACGGCCCTCTTTCACTCAGGGCCGTCCTGGGTGCTTTATGGACTGTTTGACAAGTGCTGGAGGAGGAAATAGAGCCGTGCACCTGGTGATTGAAACCGTGCACCTGGTGATTGAAAACGTGCATCTGGTAACCCAAAAATTCAAATATGGTCCTAAATGCATTTAAGGGTCATTCTGATATTAATGCCCGCTATGGAAACACCCTACTACGGCCCTCTCTCTGTCGGGGGCGACCTGAGTGCATTATGGACACTTTGAAATTTCACGATGGATACTGATTTATACAAGCGGTAACCCCAAAACACAAATATGGTCATAAATGCATTTAACGGTCATTCTGATTTTAATGCCCGCTATAGGAGCACCCTACTACGGCCCTCTTTCACTCAGGGCCGTCCTGGGTGCTTTATGGACTGTTTGACAAGTGCTGGAGGAGGAAATAGAGCCGTGCACCTGGTGATTGAAACCGTGCATCTGGTAACCCAAAAACACAAATATGGTCATAAATGCATTTAACGGTCATTCTGATTTTAATGCCCGCTATAGGAGCACCCTACTACGGCCCTCTTTCACTCAGGGCCGTCCTGGGTGCTTTATGGACTGTTTGACAAGTGCTGGAGGAGGAAATAGAGGCCGTGCACCTGTGATTGAAAGTGCATCTGGTACCCAAAACCACAAATATGGTCATAATGCATTTAACGGTCATTCTGATTTTAATGCCCGCTATAGGAGCACCCTATACGGCCCTCTTTCACTCAGGGCCGTCCGGGTGCTTTATGGACTGTTTGACAAGTGCTGGAGGAGGAAATAGAGCCGTGCACCTGGTGATTGAAACCGTGCACCTGGTGATTGAAAACGTGCATCTGGTAACCCAAAAATTCAAATATGGTCTAAATGCATTAAGGGTCATTCTGATATTAATGCCCGCTATGGAAACACCCTACTACGGCCCTCTCTCTGTCGGGGGCGACCTGAGTGCATTATGGACTGTTTGAAATTTCACGATGGATACTGATTGCTATACAAGCGGTAACCCAAAAACACAAATATGGTCATAAATGCATTTAACGGTCATTCTGATTTTAATGCCCGCTATAGGAGCACCCTACTACGGCCCTCTTTCACTCAGGGCCGTCCTGGGTGCTTTATGGACTGTTTGACAAGTGCTGGAGGAGGAAATAGAGCCGTGCACCTGGTGATTGAAACCGTGCATCTGGTAACCCAAAAACACAAATATGGTCATAAATGCATTTAACGGTCATTCTGATTTTAATGCCCGCTATAGGAGCACCCTACTACGGCCCTCTTTCACTCAGGGCCGTCCTGGGTGCTTTATGGACTGTTTGACAAGTGCTGGAGGAGGAAATAGAGCCGTGCACCTGGTGATTGAAACCGTGCATCTGGTAACCCAAAAACACAAATATGGTCATAAATGCATTTAACGGTCATTCTGATTTTAATGCCCGCTATAGGAGCACCCTACTACGGCCCTCTTTCACTCAGGGCCGTCCTGGGTGCTTTATGGACTGTTTGACAAGTGCTGGAGGAGGAAATAGAGCCGTGCACCTGGTGATTGAAACCGTGCACCTGGTGATTGAAAACGTGCATCTGGTAACCCAAAAATTCAAATATGGTCCTAAATGCATTTAAGGGTCATTCTGATATTAATGCCCGCTATGGAAACACCCTACTACGGCCCTCTCTCTGTCGGGGGCGACCTGAGTGCATTATGGACACTTTGAAATTTCACGATGGATACTGATTGCTATACAAGCGGTAACCCAAAAACACAAATATGGTCATAAATGCATTTAACGGTCATTCTGATTTTAATGCCCGCTATAGGAGCACCCTACTACGGCCCTCTTTCACTCAGGGCCGTCCTGGGTGCTTTATGGACTGTTTGACAAGTGCTGGAGGAGGAAATAGAGCCGTGCACCTGGTGATTGAAACCGTGCATCTGGTAACCCAAAAACACAAATATGGTCATAAATGCATTTAACGGTCATTCTGATTTTAATGCCCGCTATAGGAGCACCCTACTACGGCCCTCTTTCACTCAGGGCCGTCCTGGGTGCTTTATGGACTGTTTGACAAGTGCTGGAGGAGGAAATAGAGCCGTGCACCTGGTGATTGAAACCGTGCACCTGGTGATTGAAAACGTGCATCTGGTAACCCAAAAATTCAAATATGGTCCTAAATGCATTTAAGGGTCATTCTGATATTAATGCCCGCTATGGAAACACCCTACTACGGCCCTCTCTCTGTCGGGGGCGACCTGAGTGCATTATGGACACTTTGAAATTTCACGATGGATACTGATTGCTATACAAGCGGTAACCCAAAAACACAAATATGGTCATAAATGCATTTAACGGTCATTCTGATTTTAATGCCCGCTATAGGAGCACCCTACTACGGCCCTCTTTCACTCAGGGCCGTCCTGGGTGCTTTATGGACTGTTTGACAAGTGCTGGAGGAGGAAATAGAGCCGTGCACCTGGTGATTGAAACCGTGCATCTGGTAACCCAAAAACACAAATATGGTCATAAATGCATTTAACGGTCATTCTGATTTTAATGCCCGCTATAGGAGCACCCTACTACGGCCCTCTTTCACTCAGGGCCGTCCTGGGTGCTTTATGGACTGTTTGACAAGTGCTGGAGGAGGAAATAGAGCCGTGCACCTGGTGATTGAAACCGTGCATCTGGTAACCCAAAAACACAAATATGGTCATAAATGCATTTAACGGTCATTCTGATTTTAATGCCCGCTATAGGAGCACCCTACTACGGCCCTCTTTCACTCAGGGCCGTCCTGGGTGCTTTATGGACTGTTTGACAAGTGCTGGAGGAGGAAATAGAGCCGTGCACCTGGTGATTGAAACCGTGCACCTGGTGATTGAAAACGTGCATCTGGTAACCCAAAAATTCAAATATGGTCCTAAATGCATTTAAGGGTCATTCTGATATTAATGCCCGCTATGGAAACACCCTACTACGGCCCTCTCTCTGTCGGGGGCGACCTGAGTGCATTATGGACACTTTGAAATTTCACGATGGATACTGATTGCTATACAAGCGGTAACCCAAAAACACAAATATGGTCATAAATGCATTTAACGGTCATTCTGATTTTAATGCCCGCTATAGGAGCACCCTACTACGGCCCTCTTTCACTCAGGGCCGTCCTGGGTGCTTTATGGACTGTTTGACAAGTGCTGGAGGAGGAAATAGAGCCGTGCACCTGGTGATTGAAACCGTGCATCTGGTAACCCCAAAAACACAAATATGGTCATAAATGCATTTAACGGTCATTCTGATTTTAATGCCCGCTATAGGAGCACCCTACTACGGCCCTCTTTCACTCAGGGCCGTCCTGGGTGCTTTATGGACTGTTTGACAAGTGCTGGAGGAGGAAATAGAGCCGTGCACCTGGTGATTGAAACCGTGCACCTGGTGATTGAAAACGTGCATCTGGTAACCCAAAAATTCAAATATGGTCCTAAATGCATTTAAGGGTCATTCTGATATTAATGCCCGCTATGGAAACACCCTACTACGGCCCTCTCTCTGTCGGGGGCGACCTGAGTGCATTATGGACACTTTGAAATTTCACGATGGATACTGATTGCTATACAAGCGGTAACCCAAAAACACAAATATGGTCATAAATGCATTTAACGGTCATTCTGATTTTAATGCCCGCTATAGGAGCACCCTACTACGGCCCTCTTTCACTCAGGGCCGTCCTGGGTGCTTTATGGACTGTTTGACAAGTGCTGGAGGAGGAAATAGAGCCGTGCACCTGGTGATTGAAACGTGCATCTGGTAACCCAAAAACACAAATATGGTCATAAATGCATTTAACGGTCATTCTGATTTTAATGCCCGCTATAGGAGCACCCTACTACGGCCCTCTTTCACTCAGGGCCGTCCTGGGTGCTTTATGGACTGTTTGACAAGTGCTGGAGGAGGAAATAGAGCCGTGCACCTGGTGATTGAAACCGTGCATCTGGTAACCCAAAAACACAAATATGGTCATAAATGCATTTAACGGTCATTCTGATTTTAATGCCCGCTATAGGAGCACCCTACTACGGCCCTCTTTCACTCAGGGCCGTCCTGGGTGCTTTATGGACTGTTTGACAAGTGCTGGAGGAGGAAATAGAGCCGTGCACCTGGTGATTGAAACCGTGCATCTGGTAACCCAAAAACACAAATATGGTCATAAATGCATTTAACGGTCATTCTGATTTTAATGCCCGCTATAGGAGCACCCTACTACGGCCCTCTTTCACTCAGGGCCGTCCTGGGTGCTTTATGGACTGTTTGACAAGTGCTGGAGGAGGAAATAGAGCCGTGCACCTGGTGATTGAAACCGTGCACCTGGTGATTGAAAACGTGCATCTGGTAACCCAAAAATTCAAATATGGTCCTAAATGCATTTAAGGGTCATTCTGATATTAATGCCCGCTATGGAAACACCCTACTACGGCCCTCTCTCTGTCGGGGGCGACCTGAGTGCATTATGGACACTTTGAAATTTCACGATGGATACTGATTGCTATACAAGCGGTAACCCAAAAACACAAATATGGTCATAAATGCATTTAACGGTCATTCTGATTTTAATGCCCGCTATAGGAGCACCCTACTACGGCCCTCTTTCACTCAGGGCCGTCCTGGGTGCTTTATGGACTGTTTGACAAGTGCTGGAGGAGGAAATAGAGCCGTGCACCTGGTGATTGAAACCGTGCATCTGGTAACCCAAAAACACAAATATGGTCATAAATGCATTTAACGGTCATTCTGATTTTAATGCCCGCTATAGGAGCACCCTACTACGGCCCTCTTTCACTCAGGGCCGTCCTGGGTGCTTTATGGACTGTTTGACAAGTGCTGGAGGAGGAAATAGAGCCGTGCACCTGGTGATTGAAACCGTGCACCTGGTGATTGAAAACGTGCATCTGGTAACCCAAAAATTCAAATATGGTCCTAAATGCATTTAAGGGTCATTCTGATATTAATGCCCGCTATGGAAACACCCTACTACGGCCCTCTCTCTGATACACATCTGGGGCGACCTGAGTGCATTATGGACACTTTGAAATTTCACGATGGATACTGATTGCTATACAAGCGGTAACCCAAAAACACAAATATGGTCATAAATGCATTTAACGGTCATTCTGATTTTAATGCCCGCTATAGGAGCACCCTACTACGGCCCTCTTTCACTCAGGGCCGTCCTGGGTGCTTTATGGACTGTTTGACAAGTGCTGGAGGAGGAAATAGAGCCGTGCACCTGGTGATTGAAACCGTGCATCTGGTAACCCAAAAACACAAATATGGTCATAAATGCATTTAACGGTCATTCTGATTTTAATGCCCGCTATAGGAGCACCCTACTACGGCCCTCTTTCACTCAGGGCCGTCCTGGGTGCTTTATGGACTGTTTGACAAGTGCTGGAGGAGGAAATAGAGCCGTGCACCTGGTGATTGAAACCGTGCATCTGGTAACCCAAAAACACAAATATGGTCATAAATGCATTTAACGGTCATTCTGATTTTAATGCCCGCTATAGGAGCACCCTACTACGGCCCTCTTTCACTCAGGGCCGTCCTGGGTGCTTTATGGACTGTTTGACAAGTGCTGGAGGAGGAAATAGAGCCGTGCACCTGGTGATTGAAACCGTGCACCTGGTGATTGAAAACGTGCATCTGGTAACCCAAAAATTCAAATATGGTCCTAAATGCATTTAAGGGTCATTCTGATATTAATGCCCGCTATGGAAACACCCTACTACGGCCCTCTCTCTGTCGGGGGCGACCTGAGTGCATTATGGACACTTTGAAATTTCACGATGGATACTGATTGCTATACAAGCGGTAACCCAAAAACACAAATATGGTCATAAATGCATTTAACGGTCATTCTGATTTTAATGCCCGCTATAGGAGCACCCTACTACGGCCCTCTTTCACTCAGGGCCGTCCTGGGTGCTTTATGGACTGTTTGACAAGTGCTGGAGGAGGAAATAGAGCCGTGCACCTGGTGATTGAAACCGTGCATCTGGTAACCCAAAAACACAAATATGGTCATAAATGCATTTAACGGTCATTCTGATTTTAATGCCCGCTATAGGAGCACCCTACTACGGCCCTCTTTCACTCAGGGCCGTCCTGGGTGCTTTATGGACTGTTTGACAAGTGCTGGAGGAGGAAATAGAGCCGTGCACCTGGTGATTGAAACCGTGCACCTGGTGATTGAAAACGTGCATCTGGTAACCCAAAAATTCAAATATGGTCCTAAATGCATTTAAGGGTCATTCTGATATTAATGCCCGCTATGGAAACACCCTACTACGGCCCTCTCTCTGTCGGGGGCGACCTGAGTGCATTATGGACACTTTGAAATTTCACGATGGATACTGATTGCTATACAAGCGGTAACCCAAAAACACAAATATGGTCATAAATGCATTTAACGGTCATTCTGATTTTAATGCCCGCTATAGGAGCACCCTACTACGGCCCTCTTTCACTCAGGGCCGTCCTGGGTGCTTTATGGACTGTTTGACAAGTGCTGGAGGAGGAAATAGAGCCGTGCACCTGGTGATTGAAACCGTGCATCTGGTAACCCAAAAACACAAATATGGTCATAAATGCATTTAACGGTCATTCTGATTTTAATGCCCGCTATAGGAGCACCCTACTACGGCCCTCTTTCACTCAGGGCCGTCCTGGGTGCTTTATGGACTGTTTGACAAGTGCTGGAGGAGGAAATAGAGCCGTGCACCTGGTGATTGAAACCGTGCATCTGGTAACCCAAAAACACAAATATGGTCATAAATGCATTTAACGGTCATTCTGATTTTAATGCCCGCTATAGGAGCACCCTACTACGGCCCTCTTTCACTCAGGGCCGTCCTGGGTGCTTTATGGACTGTTTGACAAGTGCTGGAGGAGGAAATAGAGCCGTGCACCTGGTGATTGAAACCGTGCACCTGGTGATTGAAAACGTGCATCTGGTAACCCAAAAATTCAAATATGGTCCTAAATGCATTTAAGGGTCATTCTGATATTAATGCCCGCTATGGAAACACCCTACTACGGCCCTCTCTCTGTCGGGGGCGACCTGAGTGCATTATGGACACTTTGAAATTTCACGATGGATACTGATTGCTATACAAGCGGTAACCCAAAAAACACAATATGGTCATAAATGCATTTAACGGTCATTCTGATTTTAATGCCCGCTATAGGAGCACCCTACTACGGCCCTCTTTCACTCAGGGCCGTCCTGGGTGCTTTATGGACTGTTTGACAAGTGCTGGAGGAGGAAATAGAGCCGTGCACCTGGTGATTGAAACCGTGCATCTGGTAACCCAAAAACACAAATATGGTCATAAATGCATTTAACGGTCATTCTGATTTTAATGCCCGCTATAGGAGCACCCTACTACGGCCCTCTTTCACTCAGGGCCGTCCTGGGTGCTTTATGGACTGTTTGACAAGTGCTGGAGGAGGAAATAGAGCCGTGCACCTGGTGATTGAAACCGTGCATCTGGTAACCCAAAAACACAAATATGGTCATAAATGCATTTAACGGTCATTCTGATTTTAATGCCCGCTATAGGAGCACCCTACTACGGCCCTCTTTCACTCAGGGCCGTCCTGGGTGCTTTATGGACTGTTTGACAAGTGCTGGAGGAGGAAATAGAGCCGTGCACCTGGTGATTGAAACCGTGCACCTGGTGATTGAAAACGTGCATCTGGTAACCCAAAAATTCAAATATGGTCCTAAATGCATTTAAGGGTCATTCTGATATTAATGCCCGCTATGGAAACACCCTACTACGGCCCTCTCTCTGTCGGGGGCGACCTGAGTGCATTATGGACACTTTGAAATTTCACGATGGATACTGATTGCTATACAAGCGGTAACCCAAAAACACAAATATGGTCATAAATGCATTTAACGGTCATTCTGATTTTAATGCCCGCTATAGGAGCACCCTACTACGGCCCTCTTTCACTCAGGGCCGTCCTGGGTGCTTTATGGACTGTTTGACAAGTGCTGGAGGAGGAAATAGAGCCGTGCACCTGGTGATTGAAACCGTGCATCTGGTAACCCAAAAACACAAATATGGTCATAAATGCATTTAACGGTCATTCTGATTTTAATGCCCGCTATAGGAGCACCCTACTACGGCCCTCTTTCACTCAGGGCCGTCCTGGGTGCTTTATGGACTGTTTGACAAGTGCTGGAGGAGGAAATAGAGCCGTGCACCTGGTGATTGAAACCGTGCATCTGGTAACCCAAAAACACAAATATGGTCATAAATGCATTTAACGGTCATTCTGATTTTAATGCCCGCTATAGGAGCACCCTACTACGGCCCTCTTTCACTCAGGGCCGTCCTGGGTGCTTTATGGACTGTTTGACAAGTGCTGGAGGAGGAAATAGAGCCGTGCACCTGGTGATTGAAACCGTGCACCTGGTGATTGAAAACGTGCATCTGGTAACCCAAAAATTCAAATATGGTCCTAAATGCATTTAAGGGTCATTCTGATATTAATGCCCGCTATGGAAACACCCTACTACGGCCCTCTCTCTGTCGGGGGCGACCTGAGTGCATTATGGACACTTTGAAATTTCACGATGGATACTGATTGCTATACAAGCGGTAACCCAAAAACACAAATATGGTCATAAATGCATTTAACGGTCATTCTGATTTTAATGCCCGCTATAGGAGCACCCTACTACGGCCCTCTTTCACTCAGGGCCGTCCTGGGTGCTTTATGGACTGTTTGACAAGTGCTGGAGGAGGAAATAGAGCCGTGCACCTGGTGATTGAAACCGTGCATCTGGTAACCCAAAAACACAAATATGGTCATAAATGCATTTAACGGTCATTCTGATTTTAATGCCCGCTATAGGAGCACCCTACTACGGCCCTCTTTCACTCAGGGCCGTCCTGGGTGCTTTATGGACTGTTTGACAAGTGCTGGAGGAGGAAATAGAGCCGTGCACCTGGTGATTGAAACCGTGCACCTGGTGATTGAAAACGTGCATCTGGTAACCCAAAAATTCAAATATGGTCCTAAATGCATTTAAGGGTCATTCTGATATTAATGCCCGCTATGGAAACACCCTACTACGGCCCTCTCTCTGTCGGGGGCGACCTGAGTGCATTATGGACACTTTGAAATTTCACGATGGATACTGATTGCTATACAAGCGGTAACCCAAAACACAAATATGGTCATAAATGCATTTAACGGTCATTCTGATTTTAATGCCCGCTATAGGAGCACCCTACTACGGCCCTCTTTCACTCAGGGCCGTCCTGGGTGCTTTATGGACTGTTTGACAAGTGCTGGAGGAGGAAATAGAGCCGTGCACCTGGTGATTGAAACCGTGCATCTGGTAACCCAAAAACACAAATATGGTCATAAATGCATTTAACGGTCATTCTGATTTTAATGCCCGCTATAGGAGCACCCTACTACGGCCCTCTTTCACTCAGGGCCGTCCTGGGTGCTTTATGGACTGTTTGACAAGTGCTGGAGGAGGAAATAGAGCCGTGCACCTGGTGATTGAAACCGTGCATCTGGTAACCCAAAACACAAATATGGTCATAAATGCATTTAACGGTCATTCTGATTTTAATGCCCGCTATAGGAGCACCCTACTACGGCCCTCTTTCACTCAGGGCCGTCCTGGGTGCTTTATGGACTGTTTGACAAGTGCTGGAGGAGGAAATAGAGCCGTGCACCTGGTGATTGAAACCGTGCACCTGGTGATTGAAAACGTGCATCTGGTAACCCAAAAATTCAAATATGGTCCTAAATGCATTTAAGGGTCATTCTGATATTAATGCCCGCTATGGAAACACCCTACTACGGCCCTCTCTCTGTCGGGGCGACCTGAGTGCATTATGGACACTTTGAAATTTCACGATGGATACTGATTGCTATACAAGCGGTAACCCAAAAACACAAATATGGTCATAAATGCATTTAACGGTCATTCTGATTTTAATGCCCGCTATAGGAGCACCCTACTACGGCCCTCTTTCACTCAGGGCCGTCCTGGGTGCTTTATGGACTGTTTGACAAGTGCTGGAGGAGGAAATAGAGCCGTGCACCTGGTGATTGAAACCGTGCATCTGGTAACCCAAAAACACAAATATGGTCATAAATGCATTTAACGGTCATTCTGATTTTAATGCCCGCTATAGGAGCACCCTACTACGGCCCTCTTTCACTCAGGGCCGTCCTGGGTGCTTTATGGACTGTTTGACAAGTGCTGGAGGAGGAAATAGAGCCGTGCACCTGGTGATTGAAACCGTGCACCTGGTGATTGAAAACGTGCATCTGGTAACCCAAAAATTCAAATATGGTCCTAAATGCATTTAAGGGTCATTCTGATATTAATGCCCGCTATGGAAACACCCTACTACGGCCCTCTCTCTGTCGGGGGCGACCTGAGTGCATTATGGACACTTTGAAATTTCACGATGGATACTGATTGCTATACAAGCGGTAACCCAAAAACACAAATATGGTCATAAATGCATTTAACGGTCATTCTGATTTTAATGCCCGCTATAGGAGCACCCTACTACGGCCCTCTTTCACTCAGGGCCGTCCTGGGTGCTTTATGGACTGTTTGACAAGTGCTGGAGGAGGAAATAGAGCCGTGCACCTGGTGATTGAAACCGTGCATCTGGTAACCCAAAAACACAAATATGGTCATAAATGCATTTAACGGTCATTCTGATTTTAATGCCCGCTATAGGAGCACCCTACTACGGCCCTCTTTCACTCAGGGCCGTCCTGGGTGCTTTATGGACTGTTTGACAAGTGCTGGAGGAGGAAATAGAGCCGTGCACCTGGTGATTGAAACCGTGCACCTGGTGATTGAAAACGTGCATCTGGTAACCCAAAAATTCAAATATGGTCCTAAATGCATTTAAGGGTCATTCTGATATTAATGCCCGCTATGGAAACACCCTACTACGGCCCTCTCTCTGTCGGGGGCGACCTGAGTGCATTATGGACACTTTGAAATTTCACGATGGATACTGATTGCTATACAAGCGGTAACCCAAAAACACAAATATGGTCATAAATGCATTTAACGGTCATTCTGATTTTAATGCCCGCTATAGGAGCACCCTACTACGGCCCTCTTTCACTCAGGGCCGTCCTGGGTGCTTTATGGACTGTTTGACAAGTGCTGGAGGAGGAAATAGAGCCGTGCACCTGGTGATTGAAACCGTGCATCTGGTAACCCAAAAACACAAATATGGTCATAAATGCATTTAACGGTCATTCTGATTTTAATGCCCGCTATAGGAGCACCCTACTACGGCCCTCTTTCACTCAGGGCCGTCCTGGGTGCTTTATGGACTGTTTGACAAGTGCTGGAGGAGGAAATAGAGCCGTGCACCTGGTGATTGAAACCGTGCACCTGGTGATTGAAAACGTGCATCTGGTAACCCAAAAATTCAAATATGGTCCTAAATGCATTTAAGGGTCATTCTGATATTAATGCCCGCTATGGAAACACCCTACTACGGCCCTCTCTCTGTCGGGGGCGACCTGAGTGCATTATGGACACTTTGAAATTTCACGATGGATACTGATTGCTATACAAGCGGTAACCCAAAAACACAAATATGGTCATAAATGCATTTAACGGTCATTCTGATTTTAATGCCCGCTATAGGAGCACCCTACTACGGCCCTCTTTCACTCAGGGCCGTCCTGGGTGCTTTATGGACTGTTTGACAAGTGCTGGAGGAGGAAATAGAGCCGTGCACCTGGTGATTGAAACCGTGCATCTGGTAACCCAAAAACACAAATATGGTCATAAATGCATTTAACGGTCATTCTGATTTTAATGCCCGCTATAGGAGCACCCTACTACGGCCCTCTTTCACTCAGGGCCGTCCTGGGTGCTTTATGGACTGTTTGACAAGTGCTGGAGGAGGAAATAGAGCCGTGCACCTGGTGATTGAAACCGTGCATCTGGTAACCCAAAAACACAAATATGGTCATAAATGCATTTAACGGTCATTCTGATTTTAATGCCCGCTATAGGAGCACCCTACTACGGCCCTCTTTCACTCAGGGCCGTCCTGGGTGCTTTATGGACTGTTTGACAAGTGCTGGAGGAGGAAATAGAGCCGTGCACCTGGTGATTGAAACCGTGCACCTGGTGATTGAAAACGTGCATCTGGTAACCCAAAAATTCAAATATGGTCCTAAATGCATTTAAGGGTCATTCTGATATTAATGCCCGCTATGGAAACACCCTACTACGGCCCTCTCTCTGTCGGGGGCGACCTGAGTGCATTATGGACACTTTGAAATTTCACGATGGATACTGATTGCTATACAAGCGGTAACCCAAAACACAAATATGGTCATAAATGCATTTAACGGTCATTCTGATTTTAATGCCCGCTATAGGAGCACCCTACTACGGCCCTCTTTCACTCAGGGCCGTCCTGGGTGCTTTATGGACTGTTTGACAAGTGCTGGAGGAGGAAATAGAGCCGTGCACCTGGTGATTGAAACCGTGCATCTGGTAACCCAAAAACACAAATATGGTCATAAATGCATTTAACGGTCATTCTGATTTTAATGCCCGCTATAGGAGCACCCTACTACGGCCCTCTTTCACTCAGGGCCGTCCTGGGTGCTTTATGGACTGTTTGACAAGTGCTGGAGGAGGAAATAGAGCCGTGCACCTGGTGATTGAAACCGTGCATCTGGTAACCCAAAAACACAAATATGGTCATAAATGCATTTAACGGTCATTCTGATTTTAATGCCCGCTATAGGAGCACCCTACTACGGCCCTCTTTCACTCAGGGCCGTCCTGGGTGCTTTATGGACTGTTTGACAAGTGCTGGAGGAGGAAATAGAGCCGTGCACCTGGTGATTGAAACCGTGCACCTGGTGATTGAAAACGTGCATCTGGTAACCCAAAAATTCAAATATGGTCCTAAATGCATTTAAGGGTCATTCTGATATTAATGCCCGCTATGGAAACACCCTACTACGGCCCTCTCTCTGTCGGGGCGACCTGAGTGCATTATGGACACTTTGAAATTTCACGATGGATACTGATTGCTATACAAGCGGTAACCCAAAAACACAAATATGGTCATAAATGCATTTAACGGTCATTCTGATTTTAATGCCCGCTATAGGAGCACCCTACTACGGCCCTCTTTCACTCAGGGCCGTCCTGGGTGCTTTATGGACTGTTTGACAAGTGCTGGAGGAGGAAATAGAGCCGTGCACCTGGTGATTGAAACCGTGCATCTGGTAACCCAAAACACAAATATGGTCATAAATGCATTTAACGGTCATTCTGATTTTAATGCCCGCTATAGGAGCACCCTACTACGGCCCTCTTTCACTCAGGGCCGTCCTGGGTGCTTTATGGACTGTTTGACAAGTGCTGGAGGAGGAAATAGAGCCGTGCACCTGGTGATTGAAACCGTGCATCTGGTAACCCAAAAACACAAATATGGTCATAAATGCATTTAACGGTCATTCTGATTTTAATGCCCGCTATAGGAGCACCCTACTACGGCCCTCTTTCACTCAGGCCGTCCTGGGTGCTTTATGGACTGTTTGACAAGTGCTGGAGGAGGAAATAGAGCCGTGCACCTGGTGATTGAAACCGTGCACCTGGTGATTGAAAACGTG
The DNA here is from genome assembly GCF_002021735.2 of Oncorhynchus kisutch. Taxonomy (NCBI): domain Eukaryota; kingdom Metazoa; phylum Chordata; class Actinopteri; order Salmoniformes; family Salmonidae; genus Oncorhynchus; species Oncorhynchus kisutch. The sequence continues at coordinate 6,175 of NW_022262313.1, read as the reverse complement.
CATCTGGTAACCCAAAAATTCAAATATGGTCCTAAATGCATTTAAGGGTCATTCTGATATTAATGCCCGCTATGGAAACACCCTACTACGGCCCTCTCTCTGTCGGGGGCGACCTGAGTGCATTATGGACACTTTGAAATTTCACGATGGATACTGATTGCTATACAAGCGGTAACCCAAAAACACAAATATGGTCATAAATGCATTTAACGGTCATTCTGATTTTAATGCCCGCTATAGGAGCACCCTACTACGGCCCTCTTTCACTCAGGGCCGTCCTGGGTGCTTTATGGACTGTTTGACAAGTGCTGGAGAGGAAATAGAGCCGTGCACCTGGTGATTGAAACCGTGCATCTGGTAACCCAAAAACAAAAATATGGTCATAAATGCATTTAACGGTCATTCTGATTTTAATGCCCGCTATAGGAGCACCCTACTACGGCCCTCTTTCACTCAGGGCCGTCCTGGGTGCTTTATGGACTGTTTGACAAGTGCTGGAGGAGGAAATAGAGCCGTGCACCTGGTGATTGAAACCGTGCATCTGGTAACCCAAAACACAAATATGGTCATAAATGCATTTAACGGTCATTCTGATTTTAATGCCCGCTATAGGAGCACCCTACTACGGCCCTCTTTCACTCAGGGCCGTCCTGGTGCTTTATGGACTGTTTGACAAGTGCTGGAGGAGGAAATAGAGCCGTGCACCTGGTGATTGAAACCGTGCACCTGGTGATTGAAAACGTGCATCTGGTAACCCAAAATTCAAATATGGTCCTAAATGCATTTAAGGGTCATTCTGATATTAATGCCCGCTATGGAAACACCCTACTACGGCCCTCTCTCTGTCGGGGGCGACCTGAGTGCATTATGGACACTTTGAAATTTCACGATGGATACTGATTGCTATACAAGCGGTAACCCAAAAACACAAATATGGTCATAAATGCATTTAACGGTCATTCTGATTTTAATGCCCGCTATAGGAGCACCCTACTACGGCCCTCTTTCACTCAGGGCCGTCCTGGGTGCTTTATGGACTGTTTGACAAGTGCTGGAGGAGGAAATAGAGCCGTGCACCTGGTGATTGAAACCGTGCATCTGGTAACCCAAAAACACAAATATGGTCATAAATGCATTTAACGGTCATTCTGATTTTAATGCCCGCTATAGGAGCACCCTACTACGGCCCTCTTTCACTCAGGGCCGTCCTGGGTGCTTTATGGACTGTTTGACAAGTGCTGGAGGAGGAAATAGAGCCGTGCACCTGGTGATTGAAACCGTGCACCTGGTGATTGAAAACGTGCATCTGGTAACCCAAAAATTCAAATATGGTCCTAAATGCATTTAAGGGTCATTCTGATATTAATGCCCGCTATGGAAACACCCTACTACGGCCCTCTCTCTGTCGGGGGCGACCTGAGTGCATTATGGACACTTTGAAATTTCACGATGGATACTGATTGCTATACAAGCGGTAACCCAAAAACACAAATATGGTCATAAATGCATTTAACGGTCATTCTGATTTTAATGCCCGCTATAGGAGCACCCTACTACGGCCCTCTTTCACTCAGGGCCGTCCTGGGTGCTTTATGGACTGTTTGACAAGTGCTGGAGGAGGAAATAGAGCCGTGCACCTGGTGATTGAAACCGTGCATCTGGTAACCCAAAAACACAAATATGGTCATAAATGCATTTAACGGTCATTCTGATTTTAATGCCCGCTATAGGAGCACCCTACTACGGCCCTCTTTCACTCAGGGCCGTCCTGGGTGCTTTATGGACTGTTTGACAAGTGCTGGAGGAGGAAATAGAGCCGTGCACCTGGTGATTGAAACCGTGCACCTGGTGATTGAAAACGTGCATCTGGTAACCCAAAAATTCAAATATGGTCCTAAATGCATTTAAGGGTCATTCTGATATTAATGCCCGCTATGGAAACACCCTACTACGGCCCTCTCTCTGTCGGGGGCGACCTGAGTGCATTATGGACACTTTGAAATTTCACGATGGATACTGATTGCTATACAAGCGGTAACCCAAAAACACAAATATGGTCATAAATGCATTTAACGGTCATTCTGATTTTAATGCCCGCTATAGGAGCACCCTACTACGGCCCTCTTTCACTCAGGGCCGTCCTGGGTGCTTTATGGACTGTTTGACAAGTGCTGGAGGAGGAAATAGAGCCGTGCACCTGGTGATTGAAACCGTGCATCTGGTAACCCAAAAACACAAATATGGTCATAAATGCATTTAACGGTCATTCTGATTTTAATGCCCGCTATAGGAGCACCCTACTACGGCCCTCTTTCACTCAGGGCCGTCCTGGGTGCTTTATGGACTGTTTGACAAGTGCTGGAGGAGGAAATAGAGCCGTGCACCTGGTGATTGAAACCGTGCACCTGGTGATTGAAAACGTGCATCTGGTAACCCAAAATTCAAATATGGTCCTAAATGCATTTAAGGGTCATTCTGATATTAATGCCCGCTATGGAAACACCCTACTACGGCCCTCTCTCTGTCGGGGGCGACCTGAGTGCATTATGGACACTTTGAAATTTCACGATGGATACTGATTGCTATACAAGCGGTAACCCAAAAACACAAATATGGTCATAAATGCATTTAACGGTCATTCTGATTTTAATGCCCGCTATAGGAGCACCCTACTACGGCCCTCTTTCACTCAGGGCCGTCCTGGGTGCTTTATGGACTGTTTGACAAGTGCTGGAGGAGGAAATAGAGCCGTGCACCTGGTGATTGAAACCGTGCATCTGGTAACCCAAAAACAAAATATGGTCATAAATGCATTTAACGGTCATTCTGATTTTAATGCCCGCTATAGGAGCACCCTACTACGGCCCTCTTTCACTCAGGGCCGTCCTGGGTGCTTTATGGACTGTTTGACAAGTGCTGGAGGAGGAAATAGAGCCGTGCACCTGGTGATTGAAACCGTGCACCTGGTGATTGAAAACGTGCATCTGGTAACCCAAAAATTCAAATATGGTCCTAAATGCATTTAAGGGTCATTCTGATATTAATGCCCGCTATGGAAACACCCTACTACGGCCCTCTCTCTGTCGGGGGCGACCTGAGTGCATTATGGACACTTTGAAATTTCACGATGGATACTGATTGCTATACAAGCGGTAACCCAAAAACACAAATATGGTCATAAATGCATTTAACGGTCATTCTGATTTAATGCCCGCTATAGGAGCACCCTACTACGGCCCTCTTTCACTCAGGGCCGTCCTGGGTGCTTTATGGACTGTTTGACAAGTGCTGGAGGAGGAAATAGAGCCGTGCACCTGGTGATTGAAACCGTGCATCTGGTAACCCAAAAACACAAATATGGTCATAAATGCATTTAACGGTCATTCTGATTTTAATGCCCGCTATAGGAGCACCCTACTACGGCCCTCTTTCACTCAGGGCCGTCCTGGGTGCTTTATGGACTGTTTGACAAGTGCTGGAGGAGGAAATAGAGCCGTGCACCTGGTGATTGAAACCGTGCATCTGGTAACCCAAAAACACAAATATGGTCATAAATGCATTTAACGGTCATTCTGATTTTAATGCCCGCTATAGGAGCACCCTACTACGGCCCTCTTTCACTCAGGGCCGTCCTGGGTGCTTTATGGACTGTTTGACAAGTGCTGGAGGAGGAAATAGAGCCGTGCACCTGGTGATTGAAACCGTGCACCTGGTGATTGAAAACGTGCATCTGGTAACCCAAAATTCAAATATGGTCCTAAATGCATTTAAGGGTCATTCTGATATTAATGCCCGCTATGGAAACCCCTACTACGGCCCTCTCTCTGTCGGGGCGCGACCTGAGTGCATTATGGACACTTTGAAATTTCACGATGGATACTGATTGCTATACAAGCGGTAACCCAAAAACACAAATATGGTCATAAATGCATTTAACGGTCATTCTGATTTTAATGCCCGCTATAGGAGCACCCTACTACGGCCCTCTTTCACTCAGGGCCGTCCTGGGTGCTTTATGGACTGTTTGACAAGTGCTGGAGGAGGAAATAGAGCCGTGCACCTGGTGATTGAAACCGTGCATCTGGTAACCCAAAACACAAATATGGTCATAAATGCATTTAACGGTCATTCTGATTTTAATGCCCGCTATAGGAGCACCCTACTACGGCCCTCTTTCACTCAGGGCCGTCCTGGGTGCTTTATGGACTGTTTGACAAGTGCTGGAGGAGGAAATAGAGCCGTGCACCTGGTGATTGAAACCGTGCATCTGGTAACCCAAAAACACAAATATGGTCATAAATGCATTTAACGGTCATTCTGATTTTAATGCCCGCTATAGGAGCACCCTACTACGGCCCTCTTTCACTCAGGGCCGTCCTGGGTGCTTTATGGACTGTTTGACAAGTGCTGGAGGAGGAAATAGAGCCGTGCACCTGGTGATTGAAACCGTGCACCTGGTGATTGAAAACGTGCATCTGGTAACCCAAAAATTCAAATATGGTCCTAAATGCATTTAAGGGTCATTCTGATATTAATGCCCGCTATGGAAACACCCTACTACGGCCCTCTCTCTGTCGGGGGCGACCTGAGTGCATTATGGACACTTTGAAATTTCACGATGGATACTGATTGCTATACAAGCGGTAACCCAAAAACAAAATATGGTCATAAATGCATTTAACGGTCATTCTGATTTTAATGCCCGCTATAGGAGCACCCTACTACGGCCCTCTTTCACTCAGGGCCGTCCTGGGTGCTTTATGGACTGTTTGACAAGTGCTGGAGGAGGAAATAGAGCCGTGCACCTGGTGATTGAAACCGTGCATCTGGTAACCCAAAAACACAAATATGGTCATAAATGCATTTAACGGTCATTCTGATTTTAATGCCCGCTATAGGAGCACCCTACTACGGCCCTCTTTCACTCAGGGCCGTCCTGGGTGCTTTATGGACTGTTTGACAAGTGCTGGAGGAGGAAATAGAGCCGTGCACCTGGTGATTGAAACCGTGCACCTGGTGATTGAAAACGTGCATCTGGTAACCCAAAAATTCAAATATGGTCCTAAATGCATTTAAGGGTCATTCTGATATTAATGCCCGCTATGGAAACACCCTACTACGGCCCTCTCTCTGTCGGGGGCGACCTGAGTGCATTATGGACACTTTGAAATTTCACGATGGATACTGATTGCTATACAAGCGGTAACCCAAAAAACACAATATGGTCATAAATGCATTTAACGGTCATTCTGATTTTAATGCCCGCTATAGGAGCACCCTACTACGGCCCTCTTTCACTCAGGGCCGTCCTGGGTGCTTTATGGACTGTTTGACAAGTGCTGGAGGAGGAAATAGAGCCGTGCACCTGGTGATTGAAACCGTGCATCTGGTAACCCAAAAACACAAATATGGTCATAAATGCATTTAACGGTCATTCTGATTTTAATGCCCGCTATAGGAGCACCCTACTACGGCCCTCTTTCACTCAGGGCCGTCCTGGGTGCTTTATGGACTGTTTGACAAGTGCTGGAGGAGGAAATAGAGCCGTGCACCTGGTGATTGAAACCGTGCATCTGGTAACCCAAAAACACAAATATGGTCATAAATGCATTTAACGGTCATTCTGATTTTAATGCCCGCTATAGGAGCACCCTACTACGGCCCTCTTTCACTCAGGGCCGTCCTGGGTGCTTTATGGACTGTTTGACAAGTGCTGGAGGAGGAAATAGAGCCGTGCACCTGGTGATTGAAACCGTGCACCTGGTGATTGAAAACGTGCATCTGGTAACCCAAAAATTCAAATATGGTCCTAAATGCATTTAAGGGTCATTCTGATATTAATGCCCGCTATGGAAACACCCTACTACGGCCCTCTCTCTGTCGGGGGCGACCTGAGTGCATTATGGACACTTTGAAATTTCACGATGGATACTGATTGCTATACAAGCGGTAACCCAAAACACAAATATGGTCATAAATGCATTTAACGGTCATTCTGATTTTAATGCCCGCTATAGGAGCACCCTACTACGGCCCTCTTTCACTCAGGGCCGTCCTGGGTGCTTTATGGGACTGTTTGACAAGTGCTGGAGAGGAAATAGAGCCGTGCACCTGGTGATTGAAAACCGTGCATCTGGTAACCCAAAAACACAAATATGGTCATAAATGCATTTAA